>NW_027473012.1:0-108569 GCF_030347505.1 Rhynchophorus ferrugineus | reverse complement strand
TTCCAATTCACATTCCAAGTAATATTCGGCATGCTAATTACATTGCCGGTTGCCAAATTGCATTACCTCTTATAGTTTCCGAGATATGGACTATCGATAATTTACACCTTAGGCTCTGCTTCTAACTTGGCCCAAATTGTAAAATGGTCTTATCTATTGGCGATTTCGTTCCAATTCACATTCCAAGTAATATCCGGCATGCTAATTACATTGCCGGTTGCCAAATTGGCATTATCTCTTATAGTTTCCGAGATATGGACTATCGATAATTTTACACCTTAGGCTCTGCTTCTAACTTGGGCCCAAATTGTAAAATGGTCTTCTCTATTGGCGATTTCGTTCCAATTCACATTCCAAGTAATATTCGGCATGCTAATTACATTGCCGGTTGCCAAATTGCATTATCTCTTATAGTTTCCGAGATATGGACTATCGATAATTTACACCTTAGGCTCTGCTTCTAACTTGGGCCCAAATTGTAAAATGGTCTTATCTATTGGCGATTTCGTTCCAATTCACATTCCAAGTAATATTCGGCATGCTAATTACATTGCCGGTTGCCAAATTGCATTATCTCTTATAGTTTCCGAGATATGGACTATCGATAATTTTACACCTTAGGCTCTGCTTCTAACTTGGGCCCAAATTGTAAAATGGTCTTATCTATTGGCGATTTCGTTCCAATTCACATTCCAAGTAATATTCGGCATGCTAATTACATTGCCGGTTGCCAAATTGCATTATCTCTTATAGTTTCCGAGATATGGACTATCGATAATTTACACCTTAGGCTCTGCTTCTAACTTGGGCCCAAATTGTAAAATGGTCTTATCTATTGGCGATTTAGTTGCCAATTCACATTCCAAGTAATATTCGGCATGCTAATTACATTGCCGGTTGCCAAATTGCATTATCTCTTATAGTTTCCGAGATATGGACTATCGATAATTTACACCTTAGTCTCTGCTTCTAACTTGGGCCCAAATTGTAAAATGGTCTTATCTATTGGCGATTTCGTTCCAATTCACATTCCAAGTAATATTCGGCATGCTAATTACATTGCCGGTTGCCAAATTGCATTATCTCTTATAGTTTCCGAGATATGGACTATCGATAATTTACACCTTAGGCTCTGCTTCTAACTTGGGCCCAAATTGTAAAATGGTCTTATCTATTGGCGATTTCGTTCCAATTCACATTCCAAGTAATATTCGGCATGCTAATTACATTGCCGGTTGCCAAATTGCATTATCTCTTATAGTTTCCGAGATATGGACTATCGATAATTTACACCTTAGGCTCTGCTTCTAACTTGGGCCCAAATTGTAAAATGGTCTTATCTATTGGCGATTTCGTTCCAATTCACACTCCAAGTAATATTCGTCATGCTAATTACATTGCCGGTTGCCAAATTGCATTATCTCTTATAGTTTCCGAGATATGGACTATCGATTATTTACACCTTAGGCTCTGCTTCTAACTTGGGCCCAAATTGTAAAATGGTCTTATCTATTGGCGATTTCGTTCCAATTCACATTCCAAGTAATATTCGGCATGCTAATTACATTGCCGGTTGGCAAATTGCATTATCTCTTATAGTTTCCGAGATATGGACTATCGATAATTTACACCTTAGGCTCTGCTTCTAACTTGGGCCCAAATTGTAAAATGGTCTTACTATTGGCGATTCCGTTCCAATTCACATTCCAAGTAATATTCGGCATGCTAATTACATTGCCGGTTGCCAAATTGCATTATCTCTTATAGTTTCCGAGATATGGGACTATCGATAATTTACACCTTAGGCTCTGCTTCTAACTTGGGCCCAAATTGTAAAATGGTCTTATCTATTGGCGATTTCGTTCCAATTCACATTCCAAGTAATATTCGGCATGCTAATTACATTGCCGGTTGCCAAATTGCATTATCTCTTATAGTTTCCGAGATATGGACTATCGATAATTTACACCTTAGGCTCTGCTTCTAACTTGGGCCCAAATTGTAAAATGGTCTTATCTATTGGCGATTTCGTCCCAATTCACATTCCAAGTGATATTCGGCATGCTAATTACATTGCCGGTTGCGAAATTGCATTATCTCTTATAGTTTCCGAGATATGGACTATCGATAATTTGCACCTTGGGCTCTGCTTCTAACTTGCTCCCAAATTGTAAAATGGTCTTATCTATTGGCGATTTCGTTCCAATTCACATTCCAAGTAATATTCGGCATGCTAATTACATTGCCGGTTGCCAAATTGCATTATCTCTTATAGTTTCCGAGATATGGACTATCGATAATTTACACCTTAGGCTCTGCTTCTAACTTGGGCCCAAATTGTAAAATGGTCTTATCTATTGGCGATTTCGTTCCAATTCACATTCCAAGTAATATTCGGTATGCTAATTACATTGCCGGTTGCCAAATTGCATTATCTCTTATAGTTTCCGAGATATGGACTATCGATAATTTACACCATAGGCTCTGCTTCTAACTTGGGCCCAAATTGTAAAATGGTCTTATCTATTGGCGATTTCGTTCCAATTCACATTCCAAGTAATATTCGGCATGCTAATTACATTGCCGGTTGCCAAATTGCATTATCTCTTATAGTTTCCGAGATATGGACTATCGATAATTTTACACCTTAGGCTCTGCTTCTAACTTGCTCCCAAATTGTAAAATGGTCTTATCTATTGGCGATTTCGTTCCAATTCACATTCCAAGTAATATTCGGCATGCTAATTACATTGCCGGTTGCCAAATTGCATTATCTCTTATAGTTTCCGAGATATGGACTATCGATAATTTACACCTTAGGCTCTGCTTCTAACTTGGGCCCAAATTGTAAAATGGTCTTATCTATTGGCGATTTCGTTCCAATTCACATTCCAAGTAATATTCGGCATGCTAATTACATTGCCGGTTGCCAAATTGAATTATCTCTTATAGTTTCCGAGATATGGACTATCGATAATTTACACCTTAGGCTCTGCTTCTAACTTGGGCCCAAATTGTAAAATGGTCTTATCTATTGGCGATTTCGTTCCAATTCACATTCCAAGTAATATTGGGCATGCTAATTACATTGCCGGTTGCCAAATTGCATTATCTCTTATAGTTTCCGAGATATGGACTATCGATAATTTACACCATAGGCTCTGCTTCTAACTTGGGCCCAAATTGTAAAATTTTCTTATCTATTGGCGATTTCGTTCCAATTCACATTCCAAGTAATATTCGGCATGCTAATTACATTGCCGGTTGCCAAATTGCATTATCTCTTATAGTTTCCGAGATATGGACTATCGATTATTTACACCTTAGGCTCTGCTTCTAACTTGCTCCCAAATTGTAAAATGGTCTTATCTATTGGCGATTTCGTTCCAATTCACATTCCAAGTAATATTCGGCATGCTAATTACATTGCCGGTTGCCAAATTGTATTATCTCTTATAGTTTCCGAGATATGGACTATCGATAATTTACACCTTAGGCTCTGCTTCTAACTTGGGCCCAAATTGTAAAATGGTCTTACCTATTGGCGATTTCGTTCCAATTCACATTCCAAGTAATATTTGGCATGCTAATTACATTGCCGGTTGCGAAATTGCATTATCTCTTATAGTTTCCGAGATATGGACTATCGATAATTTACACCTTAGGCTCTGCTTCTAATTTGGGCCCAAATTGTAAAATATACTTATCTATTGGCGATTTCGCTCCAATTCACATTCCAAGTAATATTCGGCATGCTAATTACATTGCCGGTTGCCAAATTGCATTATCTCTTATAGTTTCCGAGATATGGACTATCGATAATTTACACCTTAGGCTCTGCTTCTAACTTGGGCCCAAATTGTAAAATGGTCTTATCTATTGGCGATTTCGGTTCCAATTCACATTCCAAGTAATATTCGGCATGCTAATTACATTGCCGGTTGCCAAATTGCATTATCTCTTATAGTTTCCGAGATATGGACTATCGATAATTTACACCTTAGGCTCTGCTTCTAACTTGGGCCCAAATTGTAAAATGGTCTTATCTATTGGCGATTTCGTTCCAATTCACATTCCAAGTAATATTCGGCATGCTAATTACATTGCCCGTTGCCAAATTGCATTATCTCTTATAGTTTCCGAGATATGGACTATCGATAATTTACACCTTAGGCTCTGCTTCTAACTTGGGCCCAAATTGTAAAGTGGTCTTATCTATTGGCGATTTCGTTCCAATTCACATTCCAAGTAATATTCGGCATGCTAATTACATTGCCAGTTTGCCAAATTGCATTATCTCTTATAGTTTCCGAGTTATGGACTATCGATAATTTACACCATAGGCTCTGCTTCTAACTTGGGCCCAAATTGTAAAATGGTCTTATCTATTGGCGATTTCGTTCCAATTCACATTCCAAGTAATATTCGGCATCCTAATTACATTGCCGGTTGCCAAATTGCTATTATCTCTTATAGTTTCCAAGATATGGACTATCGATAATTTACACCTTAGGCTCTGCTTCTAACTTGCTCCCAAATTGTAAAATGGTCTTATCTATTGGCGATTTCGTTCCAATTCACATTCCAAGTAATTTTCGGCATGCTAATTACATTGCCGGTTGCCAAATTGCATTATCTCTTATAGTTTCCGAGATATGGACTATCGATAATTTACACCTTAGGCTCTGCTTCTAACTTGGGCCCAAATTGTAAAATGGTCTTATCTATTGGCGATTTCGTTCCAATTCACATTCCAAGTAATATTCGGCATGCTAATTACATTGCCGGTTGCCAAATTGAATTATCTCTTATAGTTTCCGAGATATGGACTATCGATAATTTACACCTTAGGCTCTGCTTCTAACTTGGGCCCAAATTGTAAAATGGTCTTATCTATTGGCGATTTCGTTCCAATTCACATTCCAAGTAATATTGGCATGCTAATTACATTGCCGGTTGCCAAATTGCATTATCTCTTATAGTTTCCGAGATATGGACTATCGATAATATACACCATAGGCTCTGCTTCTAACTTGGGCCCAAATTGTAAAATTTTCTTATCTATTGGCGATTTCGTTCCAATTCACATTCCAAGTAATATTCGGCATGCTAATTACATTGCCGGTTGCCAAATTGCATTATCTCTTATAGTTTCCGAGATATGGACTATCGATAATTTACACCTTAGGCTCTGCTTCTAACTTGCTCCCAAATTGTAAAATGGTCTTATCTATTGGCGATTTCGTTCCAATTCACATTCCAAGTAATATTCGGCATGCTAATTACATTGCCGGTTGCCAAATTGTATTATCTCTTATAGTTTCCGAGATATGGACTATCGATAATTTACACCTTAGGCTCTGCTTCTAACTTGGGCCCAAATTGTAAAATGGTCTTATCTATTGGCGATTTCGTTCCAATTCACATTCCAAGTAATATTCGGCATGCTAATTACATTGCCGGTTGCCAAATTGCATTAACTCTTATAGTTTCCGAGATATGGACTATCGATAATTTACACCTTAGGCTCTGCTTCTAACTTGGGCCCAAATTGTAAAATGCTCTTATCTATTGGCGATTTCGTCCCAATTCACATTCCAAGTGATATTCGGCATGCTAATTACATTGCCGGTTGCGAAATTGCATTATCTCTTATAGTTTCCGAGATATGGACTATCAATAATTTACACCTTAGGCTCTGCTTCTAACTTGGGTCCAAATTGTAAAATGGTCTTATCTATTGGCGATTTCGTTCCAATTCACATTCCAAGTAATATTCGGCATGCTAATTACTTTGCCGGTTGCCAAATTGCATTATATCTTATAGTTTCCGAGATATGGACTATCGATAATTTACACCTTAGGCTCTGCTTCTAACTTGGGCCCAAATTGTAAAATGGTCTTCTCTATTGGCGATTTCGTTATAATTCACATTCCAAGTAATATTCGGCATGCTAATTATATTGCCGGTTGCCAAATTGCATTATCTCTTATAGTTTCCGAGATATGGACTACCAATAATTTACACCTTAGGCTCTGCTTCTAACTTGGGCCCAAATTGTAAAATGGTCTTATCTATTGGCGATTTCGTTCCAATTCACATTCCAAGTAATATTCGGCATGCTAATTACATTGCCTGTTGCCAAATTGAATTATCTCTTATAGTTTCCGAGATATGGACTATCGATAATTTACACCTTAGGCTCTGCTTCTAACTTGGGCCCAAATTGTAAAATGGTCTTACCTATTGGCGATTTCGTTCCAATTCACATTCCAAGTAATATTCGGCATGCTAATTACATTGCCGGTTGCCAAATTGCATTATCTCTTATAGTTTCCGAGATATGGACTATCGATAATTTACACCTTAGGCTCAGCTTCTAACTTGGGCCCAAATTGTAAAATGGTCTTATCTATTGGCGATTTCG
Source organism: Rhynchophorus ferrugineus (assembly GCF_030347505.1). Classification (NCBI taxonomy): domain Eukaryota; kingdom Metazoa; phylum Arthropoda; class Insecta; order Coleoptera; family Curculionidae; genus Rhynchophorus; species Rhynchophorus ferrugineus. The sequence goes on along the minus strand of NW_027473012.1, from coordinate 102,141 downwards.
TTCCAATTCACATTCCAATTAATATTCGGCATGCTAATTACATTGCCGGTTGCCAAATTGCATTATCTCTTATAGTTTCCGAGATATGGACTATCGATAATTTACACCTTAGGCTCTGCTTCTAACTTGGGCCCAAATTGTAAAATGGTCTTATCTATTGGCGATTTCGTTCCAATTCACATTCCAAGTAACATTCGGCATGCTAATTACATTGCCGTTTGCCAAATTGCATTATCTCTTATAGTTTCCGAGATATGGACTATCGATAATTTACACCTTAGGCTCTGCTTCTAACTTGGGCCCAAATTGTAAAATGGTCTTATCTATTGGCGATATCGTTCCAATTCACATTCCAAGTAATATTCGGCATGCTAATTACATTGCCGGTTGTCAAATTGCATTATATCTTATCGTTTCCGAGATATGGACTATCGATAATTTACACCTTAGGCTCTGCTTCTAACTTGGGCCCAAATTGTAAAATGGTCTTATCTATTGGCGATTTCGTTCCAATTCACATTCCAAGTAATATTCGGCATGCTAATTACATTGCCGGTTGCCAAATTGAATTATCTCTTATAGTTTCCGAGATATGGACTATCGATAATTTACACCTTAGGCTCTGCTTCTAACTTGGGCCCAAATTGTAAAATGGTCTTACCTATTGGCGATTTCGTTCCAATTCACATTCCAAGTAATATTCGGCATGCTAATTACATTGCCGGTTGCCAAATTGCATTATCTCTTATAGTTTCCGAGATATGGACTATCGATAATTTACACCTTAGGCTCAGCTTCTAACTTGGGCCCAAATTGTAAAATGGTCTTATCTATTGGCGATTTCGTTCCAATTCACATTCCAATTAATATTCGGCATGCTAATTACATTGCCGGTTGCCAAATTGCATTATCTCTTATAGTTTCCGAGATATGGACTATCGATAATTTACACCTTAGGCTCTGCTTCTAACTTGGGCCCAAATTGTAAAATGGTCTTATCTATTGGCGATTTCGTTCCAATTCACATTCCAAGTAACATTCGGCATGCTAATTACATTGCCGTTTGCCAAATTGCATTATCTCTTATAGTTTCCGAGATATGGACTATCGATAATTTACACCTTAGGCTCTGCTTCTAACTTGGGCCCAAATTGTAAAATGGTCTTATCTATTGGCGATTTCGTTCCAATTCACATTCCAAGTAATATTCGGCATGCTAATTACATTGCCGGTTGCCAAATTGCATTATATCTTATCGTTTCCGAGATATGGACTATCGATAATTTACACCTTAGGCTCTGCTTCTAACTTGGGCCCAAATTGTAAAATGGTCTTATCTATTGGCGATTTCGTTCCAATTCACATTCCAAGTAATATTCGGCATGCTAATTACATTGCCGGTTGCCAAATTGAATTATCTCTTATAGTTTCCGAGATATGGACTATCGATAATTTACACCTTAGGCTCTGCTTCTAACTTGGGCCCAAATTGTAAAATGGTCTTACCTATTGGCGATTTCGTTCCAATTCACATTCCAAGTAATATTCGGCATGCTAATTACATTGCCGGTTGCCAAATTGCATTATCTCTTATAGTTTCCGAGATATGGACTATCGATAATTTACACCTTAGGCTCTGCTTCTAACTTGGGCCCAAATTGTAAAATCGTCTTATCTATTGGCGATTTCGTTCCAATTCACATTCCAAGTAATATTCGGCATGCTAATTACATTGCCGGTTGCCAAATTGCATTATCTCTTATAGTTTCCGAGATATGGACTATCGGTAATTTACACCTTAGGCTCTGCTTCTAACTTGGGCCCAAATTATAAAATGGTCTTATCTATTGGCGATTTCGTTCCAATTCACATTCCAAGTAATATCCGGCATGCTAATTACATTGACGGTTGCCAAATTGAATTATCTCTTATAGTTTCCGAGATATGGACTATCGATAATTTACACCTTAGGCTCTGCTTCTAACTTGGGCCCAAATTGTAAAATGGTCTTACCTATTGGCGATTTCGTTCCAATTCACATTCCAAGTAATATTCGGCATGCTAATTACATTGCCGGTTGCCAAATTGCATTATCACTTATAGTTTCCGAGATATGGACTATCGATAATTTACACCTTAAGCTCTGCTTCTAACTTGGGCCCAAATTGTAAAATGGTCTTATCTATTGGCGATTTCGTTCCAATTCACATTCCAAGTAATATTCGGCATGCTAATTACATTGCCGGTTGCCAAATTGCATTATCTCTTATAGTTTCCGAGATATGGACTATCGATAATTTACATCTTAGGCTCTGCTTCTAACTTGGGCCCAAATTGTAAAATCGTCTTATCTATTGGCGATTTCGTTCCAATTCACATTCCAAGTAATATTCGGCATGCTAATTACATTGCCGGTTGCCAAATTGCATTATCTCTTATAGTTTCCGAGATATGGACTAACGATAATTTACACCTTAGGCTCTGCTTCTAACTTGGGCCCAAATTGTAAAATGGTCTTATCTATTGGCGATTTCGTTCCAATTCACATTCCAAGTAATATTCGGCATGCTAATTACATTGCCGGTTGCCAAATTGCATTATCTCTTATAGTTTCCGAGATATGGACTATCGATAATTTACATCTTAGGCTCTGCTTCTAACTTGGGCCCAAATTCTAAAATGGTCTTATCTATTGGCGATTTCGTTCCAATTCACATTCCAAGTAATATTCGGCATGCTAATTACATTGCCGGTTGCCAAATTGCATTATCTCTTATAGTTTCCGAGATATGGACTATCGATAATTTACACCTTAGGCTCTGCTTCTAACTTGGGCCCAAATTGTAAAATGGTCTTATCTATTGGCGATTTCGTTCCAATTCACATTCCAAGTAATATTCGGCATGCTAATTACATTGCCGGTTGCAAAATTGCATTATCTCTTATAGTTTCCGAGATATGGACTATCGATAATTTACACCTTAGGCTCTGCTTCTAACTTGGGCCCAAATTGTAAAATGGTCTTATCTATTGGCGATTTCGTTCCAATTCACATTCCAAGTAATATTCGGCATGCTAATTACATTGCCGGTTGCCAAATTGCATTATCTCTTATAGTTTCCGAGATATGGACTATCGATAATTTACATCTTAGGCTCTGCTTCTAACTTGGGCCCAAATTCTAAAATGGTCTTATCTATTGGCGATTTCGTTCCAATTCACATTCCAAGTAATATTCGGCATGCTAATTACATTGCCGGTTGCCAAATTGCATTATCTCTTATAGTTTCCGAGATATGGACTATCGATAATTTACATCTTAGGCTCTGCTTCTAACTTGGGCCCAAATTCTAAAATCGTCTTATCTATTGGCGATTTCGTTCCAATTCACATTCCAAGTAATATTCGGCATGCTAATTACATTGCCGGTTGCCAAATTGCATTATCTCTTATAGTTTCCGGGATATGGACTATCGATAATTTACACCTTAGTCTCTGCTTCTAACTTGGGCCCAAATTGTAAAATGGTCTTATCTATTGGCGATTTCGTTCCAATTCACATTCCAAGTAATATTCGGCATGCTAATTACATTGCCGGTTGCCAAATTGCATTATCTCTTATAGTTTCCGAGATATGGACTATCGATAATTTACACTTTAGGCTCTGCTTCTAACTTGGGCCCAAATTGTAAAATGGTGTTATCTATTGGCGGTTTCGTTCCAATTCACATTCCAAGAAATATTCGGCATGCTAATTACATTGCCGGTTGCCAAATTGCATTATCTCTTATAGTTTCCGAGATATGGACTATCGATAATTTACACCTTAGTCTCTGCTTCTAACTTGGGCCCAAATTGTAAAATGGTCTTATCTATTGGCGATTTAGTTGCAGTTCACATTCCAAGTAATATTCGGCATGCTAATTACATTGCCGGTTGCCAAATTGCATTATCTCTTATAGTTTCCGAGATATGGACTATCGATAATTTACACCTTAGTCTCTGCTTCTAACTTGGGCCCAAATTGTAAAATGGTCTTATCTATTGGCGATTTCGTTCCAATTCACATTCCAAGTAATATTCGGCATGCTAATTACATTGCCGGTTGCCAAATTGCATTATCTCTTATAGTTTCCGAGATATGAACTATCGATAATTTACACCTTAGGCTCTGCTTCTAACTTGGGCCCAAATTGTAAAATGGTCTTATCTATTGGCGATTTCGTTCCAATTCACATTCCAAGTAATATTCGGCATGCTAATTACATTGCCGGTTGCCAAATTGCATTATCTCTTATAGTTTCCGAGATATGGACTATCGATAATTTACACCTTAGGCTCTGCTTCTAACTTGGGCCCAAATTGTAAAATGGTCTTATCTATTGGCGATTTCGTTCCAATTCACACTCCAAGTAATATTCGTCATGCTAATTACATTGCCGGTTGCGAAATTGCATTATCTCTTATAGTTTCCGAGATATGGAGTATCGATAATTTACACCTTAGGCTCTGCTTCTAATTTGGGCCCAAATTGTAAAATGGTCTTATCTATTGGCGATTTCGTTCCAATTCACATTCCAAGTAATATTCGGCATGCTAATTACATTGCCGGTTGCCAAATTGCATTATCTCTTATAGTTTCCGAGATATGGACTATCGATAATTTACACCTTAGGCTCTGCTTCTAACTTGGGCCCAAATTGTAAAATGGTCTTATCTATTGGCGATTTCGTCCCAATTCACATTCCAAGTGATATTCGGCATGCTAATTACATTGCCGGTTGCGAAATTGCATTATCTCTTATAGTTTCCGAGATATGGACTATCGATAATTTGCACCTTAGGCTCTGCTTCTAACTTGCTCCCAAATTGTAAAATGGTCTTATCTATTGGCGATTTCGTTCCAATTCACATTCCAAGTAATATTCGGCATGCTAATTACATTGCCGGTTGCCAAATTGCATTATCTCTTATAGTTTCCGAGATATGGACTATCGATAATTTACACCTTAGGCTCTGCTTCTAACTTGGGCCCAAATTGTAAAATGGTCTTATCTATTGGCGATTTCGTTCCAATTCACATTCCAAGTAATATTCGGCATGCTAATTACATTGCCGGTTGCCAAATTGCATTATCTCTTATAGTTTCCGAGATATGGACTATCGATAATTTACACCTTAGGCTCTGCTTCTAACTTGGGCCCAAATTGTAAAATGGTCTTATCTATTGGCGGTTTCGTTCCAATTCACATTCCAAGAAATATTCGGCATGCTAATTACATTGCCGGTTGCCAAATTGCATTATCTCTTATAGTTTCCGAGATATGGACTATCGATAATTTACACCTTAGTCTCTGCTTCTAACTTGGGCCCAAATTGTAAAATGGTCTTATCTATTGGCGATTTAGTTGCAGTTCACATTCCAAGTAATATTCGGCATGCTAATTACATTGCCGGTTGCCAAATTGCATTATCTCTTATAGTTTCCGAGATATGGACTATCGATAATTTACACCTTAGTCTCTGCTTCTAACTTGGGCCCAAATTGTAAAATGGTCTTATCTATTGGCGATTTCGTTCCAATTCACATTCCAAGTAATATTCGGCATGCTAATTACATTGCCGGTTGCCAAATTGCATTATCTCTTATAGTTTCCGAGATATGAACTATCGATAATTTACACCTTAGGCTCTGCTTCTAACTTGGGCCCAAATTGTAAAATGGTCTTATCTATTGGCGATTTCGTTCCAATTCACATTCCAAGTAATATTCGGCATGCTAATTACATTGCCGGTTGCCAAATTGCATTATCTCTTATAGTTTCCGAGATATGGACTATCGATAATTTACACCTTAGGCTCTGCTTCTAACTTGGGCCCAAATTGTAAAATGGTCTTATCTATTGGCGATTTCGTTCCAATTCACACTCCAAGTAATATTCGTCATGCTAATTACATTGCCGGTTGCGAAATTGCATTATCTCTTATAGTTTCCGAGATATGGAGTATCGATAATTTACACCTTAGGCTCTGCTTCTAACTTGGGCCCAAATTGTAAAATGGTCTTATCTATTGGCGATTTCGTTCCAATTCACATTCCAAGTAATATTCGGCATGCTAATTACATTGCCGGTTGCCAAATTGCATTATCTCTTATAGTTTCCGAGATATGGACTATCGATAATTTACACCTTAGGCTCTGCTTCTAACTTGGGCCCAAATTGTAAAATGGTCTTATCTATTGGCGATTTCGTCCCAATTCACATTCCAAGTGATATTCGGCATGCTAATTACATTGCCGGTTGCGAAATTGCATTATCTCTTATAGTTTCCGAGATATGGACTATCGATAATTTGCACCTTAGGCTCTGCTTCTAACTTGCTCCCAAATTGTAAAATGGTCTTATCTATTGGCGATTTCGTTCCAATTCACATTCCAAGTAATATTCGGCATGCTAATTACATTGCCGGTTGCCAAATTGCATTATCTCTTATAGTTTCCGAGATATGGACTATCGATAATTTACACCTTAGGCTCTGCTTCTAACTTGGGCCCAAATTGTAAAATGGTCTTATCTATTGGCGATTTCGTTCCAATTCACATTCCAAGTAATATTCGGCATGCTAATTACATTGCCGGTTGCCAAATTGAATTATCTCTTATAGTTTCCGAGATATGGACTATCGATAATTTACACCTTAGGCTCTGCTTCTAACTTGGGCCCAAATTGTAAAATGGTCTTATCTATTGGCGATTTCGTTCCAATTCACATTCCAAGTAATATTGGGCATGCTAATTACATTGCCGGTTGCCAAATTGCATTATCTCTTATAGTTTCCGAGATATGGACTATCGATAATTTACACCATAGGCTCTGCTTCTAACTTGGGCCCAAATTGTAAAATGGTCTTACCTATTGGCGATTTCGTTCCAATTCACATTCCAAGTAATATTCGGCATGCTAATTACATTGCCGGTTGCCAAATTGCATTATCTCTTATAGATTCCGAGATATGGACTATCGATAATTTACACCTTAGGCTCTGCTTCTAACTTGGGCCCAAATTGTAAAATGGTCTTATCTATTGGCGATTTCGTTCCAATTCACATTCCAATTAATATTCGGCATGCTAATTACATTGTCGGTTGCCAAATTGCATTATCTCTTATAGTTTCCGAGATATGGACTATCGATAATTTACACCTTAGGCTCTGCTTCTAACTTGGGCCCAAATTGTAAAATGGTCTTATCTATTGGCGATTTCGTTCCAATTCACATTCCAAGTAATATTCGGCATGCTAATTACATTGCCGGTTGCCAAATTGCATTATCTCTTATAGATTCCGAGATATGGACTATCGATAATTTACACCTTAGGCTCTGCTTCTAACTTGGGCCCAAATTGTAAAATGGTCTTATCTATTAGCGATTTCGTTCCAATTCACATTCCAAGTAATATTCGGCATACTAATTACATTGCCGGTTGCCAAATTGCATTATCTCTTATAGTTTCCGAGATATGGACTATCGATAATTTACACCTTAGGCTCTGCTTCTAACTTGGGCCCAAATTGTAAAATGGTCTTATCTATTGGCGATTTCGTCCCAATTCACATTCCAAGTGATATTCGGCATGCTAATTACATTGCCGGTTGCGAAATTGCATTATCTCTTATAGTTTCCGAGATATGGACTATCGATAATTTACACATTAGGCTCTGCTTCTAACTTGGGCCCTAATTGTAAAATGGTCTTATCTATTGGCGATTTCGTTCCAATTCACATTCCAAGTAATATTCGGCATGCTAATTACATTGCCGGTTGCCAAATTGCATTATCGCTTATAGTTTCCGAGATATGGACTATCGATAATTTACACCTTAGGCTCTTCTTCTAACTTGGGCCCAAATTGTAAAATGGTCTTATCTATTGGCGATTTCGTTCCAATTCACATTCCAAGTAATATTGGGCATGCTAATTACATTGCCGGTTGCCAAATTGCATTATCTCTTATAGTTTCCGAGATATGGACTATCGATGATTTACACCATAGGCTCTGCTTCTAACTTGGGCCCAAATTGTAAAATGGTTTTACCTATTGGCGATTTCGTTCCAATTCACATTCCAAGTAATATTCGGCATGCTAATTACATTGCCGGTTGCCAAATTGCATTATCTCTTATAGTTTCCGAGATATGGACTATCGATAATTTACACCTTAGGCTCTGCTTCTAACTTGGGCCCAAATTGTAAAATGGTCTTATCTATTGGCGATTTCGTCCCAATTCACATTCCAAGTGATATTCGGCATGCTAATTACATTGCCGGTTGCGAAATTGCATTATCTCTTATAGTTTCCGAGATATGGACTATCGATAATTTACACATTAGGCTCTGCTTCTAACTTGGGCCCAAATTGTAAAATGGTCTTATCTATTGGCGATTTCGTTCCAATTCACATTCCAAGTAATATTCGGCATGCTAATTACATTGCCGGTTGCCAAATTGCATTATCGCTTATAGTTTCCGAGATATGGACTATCGATAATTTACACCTTAGGCTCTGCTTCTAACTTGGGCCCAAATTGTAAAACGGTCTTATCTATTGGCGATTTTGTTCCAATTCACATTCCAAGTAATATTCGGCATGCTAATTACATTGCCGGTTGCCAAATTGCATTATCTCTTATAGTTTCCGAGATATGGACTATCGATAATTTACACCTTAGGCTCTGCTTCTAACTTGGGCCCAAATTGTAAAATGGTCTTATCTATTGGCGATTTCGTTCCAATTCACACTCCAAGTAATATTCGTCATGCTAATTACATTGCCGGTTGCGAAATTGCATTATCTCTTATAGTTTCCGAGATATGGACTATCGATAATTTACACCTTAGGCTCTGCTTCTAACTTGGGGCCAAATTGTAAAATGGTCTTATCTATTGGCGATTTCGTTCCAATTCACACTCCAAGTAATATTCGGCATGCTAATTACATTGCCGGTTGCCAAATTGCATTATCTCTTATAGTTTCCGAGATATGGACTATCGATAATTTACACCTTAGGCTCTGCTTCTAACTTGGGCCCAAATTGTAAAATGGTCTTACCTAGTGGCGATTCCGTTCCAATTCACATTCCAAGTAATATTCGGCATGCTAATTACATTGCCGGTTGCCAAATTGCATTATCTCTTATAGTTTCCGAGATATGGACTATCGATAATTTACACCTTAGGCTCTGCTTCTAACTTGGGCCCAAATTGTAAAATGGTCTTATCTATTGGCGATTTCGTTCCAATTCACATTCCAAGTAATATTCGGCATGCTAATTACATTGCCGGTTGCCAAATTGCATTATCTCTTATAGTTTCCGAGATATGGACTATCGATAATTTACACCTTAATCTCTGCTTCTAACTTGGGCCCAAATTGTAAAATGGTCTTATCTATTGGCGATTTCGTCCCAATTGACATTCCAAGTGATATTCGGCATGCTAATTACATTGCCGGTTGCGAAATTGCATTATCTCTTATAGTTTCCGAGATATGGACTATCGATAATTTGCACCTTAGGCTCTGCTTCTAACTTGCTCCCAAATTGTAAAATGGTCTTATCTATTGGCGATTTCGTTCCAATTCACATTCCAAGTAATATTCGGCATGCTAATTACATTGCCGGTTGCCAAATTGCATTATCTCTTATAGTTTCCGAGATATGGACTATCGATAATTTACACCTTAGGCTCTGCTTCTAACTTGGGCCCAAATTGTAAAATGGTCTTATCTATTGGCGATTTCGTTCCAATTCACATTCCAAGTAATATTCGGCATGCTAATTACATTGCCGGTTGCCAAATTGAATTATCTCTTATAGTTTCCGAGATATGGACTATCGATAATTTACACCTTAGGCTCTGCTTCTAACTTGGGCCCAAATTGTAAAATGGTCTTATCTATTGGCGATTTCGTTCCAATTCACATTCCAACTAATATTGGGCATGCTAATTACATTGCCGGTTGCCAAATTGCATTATCTCTTATAGTTTCCGAGATATGGACTATCGATAATTTACACCATAGGCTCTGCTTCTAACTTGGGCCCAAATTGTAAAATGGTCTTACCTATTGGCGATTTCGTTCCAATTCACATTCCAAGTAATATTCGGCATGCTAATTACATTGCCGGTTGCCAAATTGCATTATCTCTTATAGTTTCCGAGATATGGACTATCGATAATTTACACCTTAGGATCTGCTTCTAACTTGGGCCCAAATTGTAAAATGGTCTTATCTATTGGCGATTTCGTTCCAATTCACATTCCAATTAATATTCGGCATGCTAATTACATTGTCGGTTGCTAAATTGCATTATCTCTTATAGTTTCCGAGATATGGACTATCGATAATTTACACCTTAGGCTCTGCTTCTAACTTGGGCCCAAATTGTAAAATGGTCTTATCTATTGGCGATTTCGTTCCAATTCACATTCCAAGTAATATTCGGCATGCTAATTACATTGCCGGTTGCCAAATTGCATTATCTCTTATAGTTTCCGAGATATGGACTATCGATAATTTACACCTTAGGCTCTGCTTCTAACTTGGGCCCAAATTGTAAAATGGTCTTATCTATTAGCGATTTCGTTCCAATTCACATTCCAAGTAATATTCGGCATGCTAATTACATTGCCGGTTGCCAAATTGCATTACCTCTTAGAGTTTCCGAGATATGGACTATCGATAATTTACACCTTAGGCTCTGCTTCTAACTTGGGCCCAAATTGTAAAATGGTCTTATCTATTGGCGATTTCGTCCCAATTCACATTCCAAGTGATATTCGGCATGCTAATTACATTGCCGGTTGCGAAATTGCATTATCTCTTATAGTTTCCGAGATATGGACTATCGATAATTTACACATTAGGCTCTGCTTCTAATTTGGGCCCAAATTGTAAAATGGTCTTATCTATTGGCGATTTCGTTCCAATTCACATTCCAAGTAATATTCGGCATGCTAATTACATTGCCGGTTGCCAAATTGCATTATCGCTTATAGTTTCCGAGATATGGACTATCGATAATTTACACCTTAGGCTCTGCTTCTAACTTGGGCCCAAATTGTAAAATGGTCTTATCTATTGGCGATTTCGTTCCAATTCACATTCCAAGTAATATTGGGCATGCTAATTACATTGCCGGTTGCCAAATTGCATTATCTCTTATAGTTTCCGAGATATGGACTATCGATAATTTACACCATAGGCTCTGCTTCTAACTTGGGCCCAAATTGTAAAATGGTTTTACCTATTGGCGATTTCGTTCCAATTCACATTCCAAGTAATATTCGGCATGCTAATTACATTGCCGGTTGCCAAATTGCATTATCTCTTATAGTTTCCGAGATATGGACTATCGATAATTTACACCTTAGGCTCTGCTTCTAACTTGGGCCCAAATTGTAAAATGGTCTTATCTATTGGCGATTTCGTTCCAATTCACATTCCAATTAATATTCGGCATGCTAATTACATTGTCGGTTGCCAAATTGCATTATCTCTTATAGTTTCCGAGATATGGACTATCGATAATTTACACCTTAGGCTCTGCTTCTAACTTGGGCCCAAATTGTAAAATGGTCTTATCTATTGGCGATTTCGTTCCAATTCACATTCCAAGTAATATTCGGCATGCTAATTACATTGCCGGTTGCCAAATTGCATTATCTCTTATAGTTTCCGAGATATGGACTATCGATAATTTACACCTTAGGCTCTGCTTCTAACTTGGGCCCAAATTGTAAAATGGTCTTATCTATTGGCGATTTCGTTCCAATTCACATTCCAAGTAATATTCGGCATGCTAATTACATTGCCGGTTGCCAAATTGCATTATCTCTTATAGTTTCCGAGATATGGACTATCGATAATTTACACCTTAGGCTCTGCTTCTAACTTGGGCCCAAATTGTAAAATGGTCTTATCTATTGGCGATTTCGTCCCAATGCACATTCCAAGTGATATTCGGCATGCTAATTACATTGCCGGTTGCGAAATTGCATTATCTCTTACAGTTTCCGAGATATGGACTATCGATAATTTACACATTAGGCTCTGCTTCTAACTTGGGCCCAAATTGTAAAATGGTCTTATCTATTGGCGATTTCGTTCCAATTCACATTACAAGTAATATTCGGCATGCTAATTACATTGCCGGTTGCCAAATTGCATTATCGCTTATAGTTTCCGAGATATGGACTATCGATAATTTACACCTTAGGCTCTGCTTCTAACTTGGGCCCAAATTGTAAAACGGTCTTATCTATTGGCGATTTTGTTCCAATTCACATTCCAAGTAATATTCGGCATGCTAATTACATTGCCGGTTGCCAAATTGCATTATCTCTTATAGTTTCCGAGATATGGACTATCGATAATTTACACCTTAGGCTCTGCTTCTAACTTGGGCCCAAATTGTAAAATGGTCTTATCTATTGGCGATTTCGTTCCAATTCACATTCCAAGTAATATTCGGCATGCTAATTACATTGCCGGTTGCCAAATTGCATTATCTCTTATAGTTTCCGAGATATGGACTATCGATAATTTACACCTTAGGCTCTGCTTCTAACTTGGGCCCAAATTGTAAAATGGTCTTATCTATTGGCGATTTCGTTCCAATTCACACTCCTAGTAATATTCGGCATGCTAATTACATTGCCGGTTGCGAAATTGCATTATCTCTTATAGTTTCCGAGATATGGACTATCAATAATTTACACCTTAGGCTCTGCTTCTAACTTGGGCCCAAATTGTAAAATGGTCTTATCTATTGGCGATTTCGTTCCAATTCACATTCCAAGTAATATTCGGCATGCTAATTACATTGCCGGTTGCCAAATTACATTATCTCTTATAGTTTCCGAGATATGGACTATCGATAATTTACACCTTAGGCTCTGCTTCTAACTTGGGCCCAAATTGTAAAATGGCCTTATCTATTGGCGATTTCGTCCCAATTCACATTCCAAGTAATATTCGGCATGCTAATTACATTGCCGGTTGCGAAATTGCATTATCTCTTATAGTTTCAGAGATATGGACTATCGATAATTTACACCTTAGGCTCTGCTTCTAACTTGGGCCCAAATTGTAAAATGGTCTTATCTATTGGCAATTTCGTTCCAATTCACATTCCAAGTAATATTCGGCATGCTAATTACATTGCCGGTTGCCAAATTGCATTATCTCTTATAGTTTCCGAGATATGGACTATCGATAATTTAAACCTTAGGCTCTGCTTCTAACTTGGGCCCAAATTGTAAAATGGTCTTATCTATTGGCGATTTCGTTCCAATTCACATTCCAAGTAATATTCGGCATGCTAATTACATTGCCGGTTGCCAAATTGCATTATCTCTTATAGTTTCCGAGATATGGACTATCGATAATTTACACCATAGGCTCTGCTTCTAACTTGGGCCCAAATTGTAAAATGGCCTTATCTATTGGCGATTTCGTTCCAATTCACATTCCAAGTAATATTCGGCATGCTAATTACATTGCCGGTTGCCAAATTGCATTATCTCTTATAGTTTCCGAGTTATGGACTATCGATAATTTACACCTTAGGCTCTGCTTCTAACTTGGGCCCAAATTGTAAAATGGTCTTATCTATTGGCGATTTCGTTCCAATTCACATTCCAAGTAATATTCAGCATGCTAATTACATTGCCGGTTGCCAAATTGCATTATCTCTTATAGTTTCCGAGATATGGACTATCGATAATTTACACCTTAGGCTCTGCTTCTAACTTGGGCCCAAATTGTAAAATGGTCTTATCTATTGGCGATTTCGTTCCAATTCACATTCCAAGTAATATTCGGCATGCTAATTACATTGCCGGTTGCCAAATTGAATTATCTCTTATAGTTTCCGAGATATGGACTATCGATAATTTACACCTTAGGCTCTGCTTCTAACTTGGGCCCAAATTGTAAAATGGTCTTACCTATTGGCGATTTCGTTCCAATTCACATTCCAAGTAATATTCGGCATGCTAATTACATTGCCGGTTGCCAAATTGCATTATCTCTTATAGTTTCCGAGATATGGACTATCGATAATTTACACCTTAGGCTCTGCTTCTAACTTGGGCCCAAATTGTAAAATGGCCTTATCTATTGGCGATTTCGTTCCAATTCACATTCCAAGTAATATTCGGCATGCTAATTACATTGCCGGTTGCCAAATTGCATTATCTCTTATAGTTTCCGAGATATGGACTATCGATAATTTACACCTTAGGCTCTGCTTCTAACTTGGGCCCAAATTGTAAAATGGTCTTATCTATTGGCGATTTCGTCCCAATTCACATTCCAAGTGATATTCGGCATGCTAATTACATTGCCGGTTGCGAAATTGCATTATCTCTTATAGTTTCCGAGATATGGACTATCAATAATTTACACCTTAGGCTCTGCTTCTAACTTGGGCCCAAATTGTAAAATGGTCTTATCTATTGGCGATTTCGTTCCAATTCACATTCCAAGTAATATTCGGCATGCTAATTACATTGCCGGTTGCCAAATTGCATTATCTCTTATAGTTTCCGAGATATGGACTATCGATAATTTACACCTTAGGCTCTGCTTCTAACTTGGGCCCAAATTGTAAAATGGTCTTATCTATTGGCGATTTAGTTGCAATTCACATTCCAAGTAATATTCGGCATGCTAATTACATTGCCGGTTGCCAAATTGCATTATCTCTTATAGTTTCCGAGATATGGACTATCGATAATTTACACCTTAGGCTCTGCTTCTAACTTGGGCCCAAATTGTAAAATGGTCTTATCTATTGGCGATTTCGTTCCAATTCACATTCCAAGTAATATTCGGCATGCTAATTACATTGCCGGTTGCCAAATTGCACTATCTCTTATAGTTTCCGAGATATGGACTATCGATAATTTACACCTTAGGCTCTGCTTCTAACTTGGGCCCAAATTGTAAAATGGTCTTATCTATTGGCGATTTCATTCCAATTCACATTCCAAGTAATATTCGGCATGCTAATTACATTGCCGGTTGCCAAATTGCATTATCTCTTATAGTTTCCGAGATATGGACTATCGATAATTTACACCTTAGGCTCTGCTTCTAACTTGGGCCCAAATTGTAAAATGGTCTTATCTATTGGCGATTTCGTTCCAATTCACACTCCAAGTAATATTCGGCATGCTAATTACATTGCCGGTTGCGAAATTGCATTATCTCTTATAGTTTCCGAGATATGGACTATCGATAATTTACACCTTAGGCTCTGCTTCTAACTTGGGCCCAAATTGTAAAATATTCTTATCTATTGGCGATTTCGTTCCAATTCACATTCCAAGTAATATTCGGCATGCTAATTACATTGCCGGTTGCCAAATTGCATTATCTCTTATAGTTTCCGAGATATGGACTATCGATAATTTACACCTTAGGCTCTGCTTCTAACTTGGGATCAAATTGTAAAATGGTCTTATCTATTGGCGATTTCGTTCCAATTCACATTCCAAGTAATATTCGGCATGCTAATTACATTGCCGGTTGCAAAATTGCATTATCTCTTATAGTTTCCGAGATATGGACTATCGATAATTTACACCTTAGGCTCTGCTTCTAACTTGGGCCCAAATTGTAAAATGGTCTTATCTATTGGCGATTTCGTTCCAATTCACATTCCAAGTAATATTCGGCATGCTAATTACATTGCCCGTTGCCAAATTGCATTATCTCTTATAGTTTCCGAGATATGGACTATCGATAATTTACACCTTAGGCTCTGCTTCTAACTTGGGCCCTAATTGTAAAATGGTCTTATCTATTGGCGATTTCGTTCCAATTCACATTCCAAGTAATATTCGGCATGCTAATTACATTGCCGGTTGCCAAATTGCATTATCGCTTATAGTTTCCGAGATATGGACTATCGATAATTTACACCTTAGGCTCTGCTTCTAACTTGGGCCCAAATTGTAAAATGGTCTTATCTATTGGCGATTTCGTTCCAATTCACATTCCAAGTAATATTGGGCATGCTAATTACATTGCCGGTTGCCAAATTGCATTATCTCTTATAGTTTCCGAGATATGGACTATCGATAATTTACACCATAGGCTCTGCTTCTAACTTGGGCCCAAATTGTAAAATGGTTTTACCTATTGGCGATTTCGTTCCAATTCACATTCCAAGTAATATTCGGCATGCTAATTACATTGCCGGTTGCCAAATTGCATTATCTCTTATAGTTTCCGAGATATGGACTATCGATAATTTACACCTTAGGCTCTGCTTCTAACTTGGGCCCAAATTGTAAAATGGTCTTATCTATTGGCGATTTCGTCCCAATTCACATTCCAAGTGATATTCGGCATGCTAATTACATTGCCGGTTGCGAAATTGCATTATCTCTTATAGTTTCCGAGATATGGACTATCGATAATTTACACATTAGGCTCTGCTTCTAACTTGGGCCCAAATTGTAAAATGGTCTTATCTATTGGCGATTTCGTTCCAATTCATATTCCAAGTAATATTCGGCATGCTAATTACATTGCCGGTTGCCAAATTGCATTATCGCTTATAGTTTCCGAGATATGGACTATCGATAATTTACACCTTAGGCTCT
Source organism: Rhynchophorus ferrugineus (assembly GCF_030347505.1). NCBI lineage: Eukaryota > Metazoa > Arthropoda > Insecta > Coleoptera > Curculionidae > Rhynchophorus > Rhynchophorus ferrugineus. The sequence continues at coordinate 85,462 of NW_027473012.1, read as the reverse complement.
GCTTCTAACTTGGGCCCAAATTGTAAAACGGTCTTATCTATTGGCGATTTTGTTCCAATTCACATTCCAAGTAATATTCGGCATGCTAATTACATTGCCGGTTGCCAAATTGCATTATCTCTTATAGTTTCCGAGATATGGACTATCGATAATTTACACCTTAGGCTCTGCTTCTAACTTGGGCCCAAATTGTAAAATGGTCTTATCTATTGGCGATTTCGTTCCAATTCACACTCCAAGTAATATTCGTCATGCTAATTACATTGCCGGTTGCGAAATTGCATTATCTCTTATAGTTTCCGAGATATGGACTATCGATAATTTACACCTTAGGCTCTGCTTCTAACTTGGGGCCAAATTGTAAAATGGTCTTATCTATTGGCGATTTCGTTCCAATTCACACTCCAAGTAATATTCGGCATGCTAATTACATTGCCGGTTGCCAAATTGCATTATCTCTTATAGTTTCCGAGATATGGACTATCGATAATTTACACCTTAGGCTCTGCTTCTAACTTGGGCCCAAATTGTAAAATGGTCTTATCTATTGGCGATTTCGTTCCAATTCACATTCCAAGTAATATTCGGCATGCTAATTACATTGCCGGTTGCCAAATTACATTATCTCTTATAGTTTCCGAGATATGGACTATCGATAATTTACACCTTAGGCTCTGCTTCTAACTTGGGCCCAAATTGTAAAATGGCCTTATCTATTGGCGATTTCGTCCCAATTCACATTCCAAGTAATATTCGGCATGCTAATTACATTGCCGGTTGCGAAATTGCATTATCTCTTATAGTTTCCGAGATATGGACTATCGATAATTTACACCTTAGGCTCTGCTTCTAACTTGGGCCCAAATTGTAAAATGGTCTTATCTATTGGCAATTTCGTTCCAATTCACATTCCAAGTAATATTCGGCATGCTAATTACATTGCCGGTTGCCAAATTGCATTATCTCTTATAGTTTCCGAGATATGGACTATCGATAATTTACACCTTAGGCTCTGCTTCTAACTTGGGCCCAAATTGTAAAATGGTCTTATCTATTGGCGATTTCGTTCCAATTCACATTCCAAGTAATATTCGGCATGCTAATTACATTGCCGGTTGCCAAATTGCATTATCTCTTATAGTTTCCGAGATATGGACTATCGATAATTTACACCATAGGCTCTGCTTCTAACTTGGGCCCAAATTGTAAAATGGCCTTATCTATTGGCGATTTCGTTCCAATTCACATTCCAAGTAATATTCGGCATGCTAATTACATTGCCGGTTGCCAAATTGCATTATCTCTTATAGTTTCCGAGTTATGGACTATCGATAATTTACACCTTAGGCTCTGCTTCTAACTTGGGCCCAAATTGTAAAATGGTCTTATCTATTGGCGATTTCGTTCCAATTCACATTCCAAGTAATATTCGGCATGCTAATTACATTGCCGGTTGCCAAATTGCATTATCTCTTATAGTTTCCGAGATATGGACTATCGATAATTTACACCTTAGGCTCTGCTTCTAACTTGGGCCCAAATTGTAAAATGGTCTTATCTATTGGCGATTTAGTTGCAATTCACATTCCAAGTAATATTCGGCATGCTAATTACATTGCCGGTTGCCAAATTGCATTATCTCTTATAGTTTCCGAGATATGGACTATCGATAATTTACACCTTAGGATCTGCTTCTAACTTGGGCCCAAATTGTAAAATGGTCTTATCTATTGGCGATTTCGTTCCAATTCACATTCCAAGTAATATTCGGCATGCTAATTACATTGCCGGTTGCCAAATTGCACTATCTCTTATAGTTTCCGAGATATGGACTATCGATAATTTACACCTTAGGCTCTGCTTCTAACTTGGGCCCAAATTGTAAAATGGTCTTATCTATTGGCGATTTCATTCCAATTCACATTCCAAGTAATATTCGGCATGCTAATTACATTGCCGGTTGCCAAATTGCATTATCTCTTATAGTTTCCGAGATATGGACTATCGATAATTTACACCTTAGGCTCTGCTTCTAACTTGGGCCCAAATTGTAAAATGGTCTTATCTATTGGCGATTTCGTTCCAATTCACACTCCAAGTAATATTCGGCATGCTAATTACATTGCCGGTTGCGAAATTGCATTATCTCTTATAGTTTCCGAGATATGGACTATCGATAATTTACACCTTAGGCTCTGCTTCTAACTTGGGCCCAAATTGTAAAATATTCTTATCTATTGGCGATTTCGTTCCAATTCACATTCCAAGTAATATTCGGCATGCTAATTACATTGCCGGTTGCCAAATTGCATTATCTCTTATAGTTTCCGAGATATGGACTATCGATAATTTACACCTTAGGCTCTGCTTCTAACTTGGGATCAAATTGTAAAATGGTCTTATCTATTGGCGATTTCGTTCCAATTCACATTCCAAGTAATATTCGGCATGCTAATTACATTGCCGGTTGCAAAATTGCATTATCTCTTATAGTTTCCGAGATATGGACTATCGATAATTTACACCTTAGGCTCTGCTTCTAACTTGGGCCCAAATTGTAAAATGGTCTTATCTATTGGCGATTTCGTTCCAATTCACATTCCAAGTAATATTCGGCATGCTAATTACATTGCCGGTTGCCAAATTGAATTATCTCTTATAGTTTCCGAGATATGGACTATCGATAATTTACACCTTAGGCTCTGCTTCTAACTTGGGCCCAAATTGTAAAATGGTCTTACCTATTGGCGATTTCGTTCCAATTCACATTCCAAGTAATATTCGGCATGCTAATTACATTGCCGGTTGCCAAATTGCATTATCTCTTATAGTTTCCGAGATATGGACTATCGATAATTTACACCTTAGGCTCTGCTTCTAACTTGGGCCCAAATTGTAAAATGGTCTTATCTATTGGCGATTTCGTTCCAATTCACATTCCAATTAATATTCGGCATGCTAATTACATTGTCGGTTGCCAAATTGCATTATCTCTTATAGTTTCCGAGATATGGACTATCGATAATTTACACCTTAGGCTCTGCTTCTAACTTGGGCCCAAATTGTAAAATGGTCTTATCTATTGGCGATTTCGTTCCAATTCACATTCCAAGTAATATTCGGCATGCTAATTACATTGCCGGTTGCCAAATTGAATTATCTCTTATAGTTTCCGAGATATGGACTATCGATAATTTACACCTTAGGCTCTGCTTCTAACTTGGGCCCAAATTGTAAAATGGTCTTACCTATTGGCGATTTCGTTCCAATTCACATTCCAAGTAATATTCGGCATGCTAATTACATTGCCGGTTGCCAAATTGCATTATCTCTTATAGTTTCCGAGATATGGACTATCGATAATTTACACCTTAGGCTCTGCTTCTAACTTGGGCCCAAATTGTAAAATGGTCTTATCTATTGGCGATTTCGTTCCAATTCACATTCCAATTAATATTCGGCATGCTAATTACATTGTCGGTTGCCAAATTGCATTATCTCTTATAGTTTCCGAGATATGGACTATCGATAATTTACACCTTAGGCTCTGCTTCTAACTTGGGCCCAAATTGTAAAATGGTCTTATCTATTGGCGATTTCGTTCCAATTCACATTCCAAGTAATATTCGGCATGCTAATTACATTGCCGGTTGCCAAATTGCATTATCTCTTACAGTTTCCGAGATATGGACTATCGATAATTTACACATTAGGCTCTGCTTCTAACTTGGGCCCAAATTGTAAAATGGTCTTATCTATTGGCGATTTCGTTCCAATTCACATTCCAAGTAATATTCGGCATGCTAATTACATTGCCGGTTGCCAAATTGCATTATCGCTTATAGTTTCCGAGATATGGACTATCGATAATTTACACCTTAGGCTCTGCTTCTAACTTGGGCCCAAATTGTAAAATGGTCTTATCTATTGGCGATTTCGTCCCAATGCACATTCCAAGTGATATTCGGCATGCTAATTACATTGCCGGTTGCGAAATTGCATTATCTCTTACAGTTTCCGAGATATGGACTATCGATAATTTACACATTAGGCTCTGCTTCTAACTTGGGCCCAAATTGTAAAATGGTCTTATCTATTGGCGATTTCGTTCCAATTCACATTCCAAGTAATATTCGGCATGCTAATTACATTGCCGGTTGCCAAATTGCATTATCGCTTATAGTTTCCGAGATATGGACTATCGATAATTTACACCTTAGGCTCTGCTTCTAACTTGGGCCCAAATTGTAAAACGGTCTTATCTATTGGCGATTTTGTTCCAATTCACATTCCAAGTAATATTCGGCATGCTAATTACATTGCCGGTTGCCAAATTGCATTATCTCTTATAGTTTCCGAGATATGGACTATCGATAATTTACACCTTAGGCTCTGCTTCTAACTTGGGCCCAAATTGTAAAATGGTCTTATCTATTGGCGATTTCGTTCCAATTCACATTCCAAGTAATATTCGGCATGCTAATTACATTGCCGGTTGCCAAATTGCATTATCTCTTATAGTTTCCGAGATATGGACTATCGATAATTTACACCTTAGGCTCTGCTTCTAACTTGGGCCCAAATTGTAAAATGGTCTTATCTATTGGCGATTTCGTTCCAATTCACATTCCAAGTAATATTCGGCATGCTAATTACATTGCCGGTTGCCAAATTGCATTATCTCTTATAGTTTCCGAGATATGGACTATCGATAATTTACACCTTAGGCTCTGCTTCTAACTTGGGCCCAAATTGTAAAATGGTCTTATCTATTGGCGATTTCGTTCCAATTCACATTCCAAGTAATATTCGGCATGCTAATTACATTGCCGGTTGCCAAATTGCATTATCTCTTATAGTTTCCGAGATATGGACTATCGATAATTTACACCTTAGGCTCTGCTTCTAACTTGGGCCCAAATTGTAAAATGGTCTTATCTATTGGCGATTTCGTTCCAATTCACATTCCAAGTAATATTCGGCATGCTAATTACATTGCCGGTTGCGAAATTGCATTATCTCTTATAGTTTCAGAGATATGGACTATCGATAATTTACACCTTAGGCTCTGCTTCTAACTTGGGCCCAAATTGTAAAATGGTCTTATCTATTGGCGATTTCGTTCCAATTCACATTCCAAGTAATATTCGGCATGCTAATTACATTGCCGGTTGCCAAATTGCATTATCTCTTATAGTTTCCGAGATATGGACTATCGATAATTTACACCTTAGGCTCTGCTTCTAACTTGGGCCCAAATTGTAAAATGGTCTTACCTATTGGCGATTTCGTTCCAATTCACATTCCAAGTAATATTCGGCATGCTAATTACATTGCCGGTTGCCAAATTGCATTATCTCTTATAGTTTCCGAGATATGGACTATCGATAATTTACACCTTAGGCTCTGCTTCTAACTTGGGCCCAAATTGTAAAATGGTCTTATCTATTGGCGATTTCGTTCCAATTCACATTCCAAGTAATATTCGGCATGCTAATTACATTGCCGGTTGCCAAATTGCATTATCTCTTATAGTTTCCGAGATATGGACTATCGATAATTTACACCTTAGGCTCTGCTTCTAACTTGGGCCCAAATTGTAAAATGGTCTTATCTATTGGCGATTTCGTTCCAATTCACATTCCAAGTAATATTCGGCATGCTAATTACATTGCCGGTTGCCAAATTGCATTATCTCTTATAGTTTCCGAGATATGGACTATCGATAATTTACACCTTAGGCTCTGCTTCTAACTTGGGCCCAAATTGTAAAATGGTCTTATCTATTGGCGATTTCGTTCCAATTCACATTCCAAGTAATATTCGGCATGCTAATTACATTGCCGGTTGCCAAATTGCATTATCTCTTATAGTTTCCGAGATATGGACTATCGATAATTTACACCTTAGGCTCTGCTTCTAACTTGGGCCCAAATTGTAAAATGGTCTTATCTATTGGCGATTTCGTTCCAATTCACATTCCAAGTAATATTCGGCATGCTAATTACATTGCCGGTTGCCAAATTGCATTATCTCTTATAGTTTCCGAGATATGGACTATCGATAATTTACACCTTAGGCTCTGCTTCTAACTTGGGCCCAAATTGTAAAATGGTCTTATCTATTGGCGATTTCGTTCCAATTCACATTCCAAGTAATATTCGGCATGCTAATTACATTGCCGGTTGCCAAATTGCATTATCTCTTATAGTTTCCGAGATATGGACTATCGATAATTTACACCTTAGGCTCTGCTTCTAACTTGGGCCCAAATTGTAAAATGGTCTTATCTATTGGCGATTTCGTTCCAATTCACATTCCAAGTAATATTCGGCATGCTAATTACATTGCCGGTTGCCAAATTGCATTATCTCTTATAGTTTCCGAGATATGGACTATCGATAATTTACACCTTAGGCTCTGCTTCTAACTTGGGCCCAAATTGTAAAATGGTCTTATCTATTGGCGATTTCGTTCCAATTCACATTCCAAGTAATATTCGGCATGCTAATTACATTGCCGGTTGCCAAATTGCATTATCTCTTATAGTTTCCGAGATATGGACTATCGATAATTTACACCTTAGGCTCTGCTTCTAACTTGGGCCCAAATTGTAAAATGGTCTTATCTATTGGCGATTTCGTTCCAATTCACATTCCAAGTAATATTCGGCATGCTAATTACATTGCCGGTTGCCAAATTGCATTATCTCTTATAGTTTCCGAGATATGGACTATCGATAATTTACACCTTAGGCTCTGCTTCTAACTTGGGCCCAAATTGTAAAATGGTCTTATCTATTGGCGATTTCGTTCCAATTCACATTCCAAGTAATATTCGGCATGCTAATTACATTGCCGGTTGCCAAATTGCATTATCTCTTATAGTTTCCGAGATATGGACTATCGATAATTTACACCTTAGGCTCTGCTTCTAACTTGGGCCCAAATTGTAAAATGGTCTTATCTATTGGCGATTTCGTTCCAATTCACATTCCAAGTAATATTCGGCATGCTAATTACATTGCCGGTTGCCAAATTGCATTATCTCTTATAGTTTCCGAGATATGGACTATCGATAATTTACACCTTAGGCTCTGCTTCTAACTTGGGCCCAAATTGTAAAATGGTCTTATCTATTGGCGATTTCGTTCCAATTCACATTCCAAGTAATATTCGGCATGCTAATTACATTGCCGGTTGCCAAATTGCATTATCTCTTATAGTTTCCGAGATATGGACTATCGATAATTTACACCTTAGGCTCTGCTTCTAACTTGGGCCCAAATTGTAAAATGGTCTTATCTATTGGCGATTTCGTTCCAATTCACATTCCAAGTAATATTCGGCATGCTAATTACATTGCCGGTTGCCAAATTGCATTATCTCTTATAGTTTCCGAGATATGGACTATCGATAATTTACACCTTAGGCTCTGCTTCTAACTTGGGCCCAAATTGTAAAATGGTCTTATCTATTGGCGATTTCGTTCCAATTCACATTCCAAGTAATATTCGGCATGCTAATTACATTGCCGGTTGCCAAATTGCATTATCTCTTATAGTTTCCGAGATATGGACTATCGATAATTTACACCTTAGGCTCTGCTTCTAACTTGGGCCCAAATTGTAAAATGGTCTTATCTATTGGCGATTTCGTTCCAATTCACATTCCAAGTAATATTCGGCATGCTAATTACATTGCCGGTTGCCAAATTGCATTATCTCTTATAGTTTCCGAGATATGGACTATCGATAATTTACACCTTAGGCTCTGCTTCTAACTTGGGCCCAAATTGTAAAATGGTCTTATCTATTGGCGATTTCGTTCCAATTCACATTCCAAGTAATATTCGGCATGCTAATTACATTGCCGGTTGCCAAATTGCATTATCTCTTATAGTTTCCGAGATATGGACTATCGATAATTTACACCTTAGGCTCTGCTTCTAACTTGGGCCCAAATTGTAAAATGGTCTTATCTATTGGCGATTTCGTTCCAATTCACATTCCAAGTAATATTCGGCATGCTAATTACATTGCCGGTTGCCAAATTGCATTATCTCTTATAGTTTCCGAGATATGGACTATCGATAATTTACACCATAGGCTCTGCTTCTAACTTGGGCCCAAATTGTAAAATGGTCTTATCTATTGGCGATTTCGTTCCAATTCACATTCCAAGTAATATTCGGCATGCTAATTACATTGCCGGTTGCCAAATTGCATTATCTCTTATAGTTTCCGAGATATGGACTATCGATAATTTACACCTTAGGCTCTGCTTCTAACTTGGGCCCAAATTGTAAAATGGTCTTATCTATTGGCGATTTCGTTCCAATTCACATTCCAAGTAATATTCGGCATGCTAATTACATTGCCGGTTGCCAAATTGCATTATCTCTTATAGTTTCCGAGATATGGACTATCGATAATTTACACCTTAGGCTCTGCTTCTAACTTGGGCCCAAATTGTAAAATGGTCTTATCTATTGGCGATTTCGTTCCAATTCACATTCCAAGTAATATTCGGCATGCTAATTACATTGCCGGTTGCCAAATTGCATTATCTCTTATAGTTTCCGAGATATGGACTATCGATAATTTACACCTTAGGCTCTGCTTCTAACTTGGGCCCAAATTGTAAAATGGTCTTATCTATTGGCGATTTCGTTCCAATTCACATTCCAAGTAATATTCGGCATGCTAATTACATTGCCGGTTGCCAAATTGCATTATCTCTTATAGTTTCCGAGATATGGACTATCGATAATTTACACCTTAGGCTCTGCTTCTAACTTGGGCCCAAATTGTAAAATGGTCTTATCTATTGGCGATTTCGTTCCAATTCACATTCCAAGTAATATTCGGCATGCTAATTACATTGCCGGTTGCCAAATTGCATTATCTCTTATAGTTTCCGAGATATGGACTATCGATAATTTACACCTTAGGCTCTGCTTCTAACTTGGGCCCAAATTGTAAAATGGTCTTATCTATTGGCGATTTCGTTCCAATTCACATTCCAAGTAATATTCGGCATGCTAATTACATTGCCGGTTGCCAAATTGCATTATCTCTTATAGTTTCCGAGATATGGACTATCGATAATTTACACCTTAGGCTCTGCTTCTAACTTGGGCCCAAATTGTAAAATGGTCTTATCTATTGGCGATTTCGTTCCAATTCACATTCCAAGTAATATTCGGCATGCTAATTGCATTGCCGGTTGCCAAATTGCATTATCTCTTATAGTTTCCGAGATATGGACTATCGATAATTTACACCATAGGCTCTGCTTCTGACTTGGGCCCAAATGGTAAAATGGTCTTATCTATTGGCGACTTCGTTCCAATTCACATTCCAAGTAATATTCGGCATGCTAATTACATTGCCGGTTGCCAAATTGCATTATCTCTTATAGTTTCCGAGATATGGACTATCGATAATTTACACCTTAGGCTCTGCTTCTAACTTGGGCCCAAATTGTAAAATGGTCTTATCTATTGGCGATTTCGTTCCAATTCACATTCCAAGTAATATACGGCATGCTAATTACATTGCCGGTTACCAAATTGCATTAACTCTTATAGTTTCCGAGATATGGACTATCGATAATTTACACCTTAGGCTCTGCTTCTAACTTGGGCCCAAATTGTAAAATGGTCTTATCTATTGGCGATTTCGTTCCAATTCACATTCCAAGTAATATTCGGCATGCTAATTACATTGCCGGTTGCCAAATTGCATTATCTCTTATAGTTTCCGAGATATGGACTATCGATAATTTACACCATAGGCTCTGCTTATAACTTGGGCCCAAATTGTAAAATGGTCTTATCTATTGGCGATTTCGTTCCAATTCACATTCCAAGTAATATTCGGCATGCTAATTACATTGCCGGTTGCCAAATTGCATTATCTCTTATAGTTTCCGAGATATGGACTATCGATAATTTACACCTTAGGCTCTGCTTCTAACTTGGGCCCAAATTGTAAAATGGTCTTATCTATTGGCGATTTCGTTCCAATTCACATTCCAAGTAATATTCGGCATGCTAATTACATTGCCGGTTGCCAAATTGCATTATCTCTTATAGTTTCCGAGATATGGACTATCGATAATTTACACTTTAGGCTCTGCTTCTAACTTGGGCCCAAATTGTAAAATGGTCTTATCTATTGGCGTTTTCGTTCCAATTCACATTCCAAGTAATATTCGGCATGCTAATTACATTGCCGGTTGCCAAATAGCATTATCTCTTATAGTTTCCGAGATATGGACTATCGATAATTCACACCTTAGGCTCTGCTTCTAACTTGGGCCCAAATTGTAAAATGGTCTTATCTATTGGCGATTTCGTCCCAATTCACATTCCAAGTGATAATCGGCATGCTAATTACATTGCCGGTTGCGAAATTGCATTATCTCTTATAGTTTCCGAGATATGGACTATCAATAATTTACACCTTAGCTCTGCTTCTAACTTGGGCCCAAATTGTAAAATGGTCTTATCTATTGGCGATTTCGTTCCAATTCACATTCCAAGTAATATTCGGCATGCTAATTACATTGCCGGTTGCCAAATTGCATTATCTCTTATAGTTTCCGAGATATGGACTATCGATAATTTACACCTTAGGCTCTGCTTCTAACTTGGGCCCAAATTGTAAAATGGTTTTATCTATTGGCGATTTCGTTCCAATTCACATTCCAAGTAATATTTGGCATGCTAATTACATTGCCGGTTGCCAAATTGCATTATCTCTTATAGTTTCCGAGATATGGACTATCGATAATTTACACCTTAGGCTCTGCTTCTAACTTGGGCCCAAATTGTAAAATGGTCTTATCTATTGGCGATTTCGTTCCAATTCACATTCCAAGTAATATTCGGTATGCTAATTACATTGCCGGTTGCCAAATTGCATTATCTCTTATAGTTTCCGAGATATGGACTATCGATAATTTACACCTTAGGCTCTGCTTCTAACTTGGGCCCAAATTGTAAAATGGTCTTATCTATTGGCGATTTCGTTCCAATTCACACTCCAAGTAATATTCGGCATGCTAATTACATTGCCGGTTGCGAAATTGCATTATCTCTTATAGTTTCCGAGATATGGACTATCGATAATTTACACCTTAGGCTCTGCTTCTAACTTGGGCCCAAATTGTAAAATGGTCTTATCTATTGGCGATTTCGTTCCAATTCACATTCCAAGTAATATTCGGCATGCTAATTACATTGCCGGTTGCCAAATTGCATTAACTCTTATAGTTTCCGAGATATGGACTATCGATAATTTACACCTTAGGCTCTGCTTCTAACTTGGGCCCAAATTGTAAAATGGTCTTATCTATTGGCGATTTCGTTCCAATTCACATTCCAAGTAATATTCGACATGCTAATTACATTGCCGGTTGCCAAATTGCATTATCTCTTATAGTTTCCGAGATATGGACTATCGATAATTTACACCATAGGCTCTGCTTCTAACTTGGGCCCAAATTGTAAAATGGCCTTATCTATTGGCGATTTCGTTCCAATTCACATTCCAAGTAATATTCGGCATGCTAATTACATTGCCGGTTGCCAAATTGCATTATCTCTTATAGTTTCCGAGATATGGACTATCGATAATTTACACCTTAGGCTCTGCTTCTAACTTGGGCCCAAATTGTAAAATGGTCTTATCTATTGGCGATTTCGTTCCAATTCACATTCCAAGTAATATTCGGCATGCTAATTACATTGCCGGTTGCCAAATTGCATTATCTCTTATAGTTTCCGAGATATGGACTATCGATAATTTACACCTTAGGCTCTGCTTCTAACTTGGGCCCAAATTGTAAAATGGTCTTATCTATTGGCGATTTCGTTCCAATTCACATTCCAAGTAATATTCGGCATGCTAATTACATTGCCGGTTGCCAAATTGAATTATCTCTTATAGTTTCCGAGATATGGACTATCGATAATTTACACCTTAGGCTCTGCTTCTAACTTGGGCCCAAATTGTAAAATGGTCTTACCTATTGGCGATTTCGTTCCAATTCACATTCCAAGTAATATTCGGCATGCTAATTGCATTGCCGGTTGCCAAATTGCATTATCTCTTATAGTTTCCGAGATATGGACTATCGATAATTTACACCATAGGCTCTGCTTCTGACTTGGGCCCAAATGGTAAAATGGTCTTATCTATTGGCGATTTCGTTCCAATTCACATTCCAAGTAATATTCGGCATGCTAATTACATTGCCGGTTGCCAAATTGCATTATCTCTTATAGTTTCCGAGATATGGACTATCGATAATTTACACCTTAGGCTCTGCTTCTAACTTGGGCCCAAATTGTAAAATGGTCTTATCTATTGGCGATTTCGTTCCAATTCACATTCCAAGTAATATTCGGCATGCTAATTACATTGCCGGTTACCAAATTGCATTATCTCTTATAGTTTCCGAGATATGGACTATCGATAATTTACACCTTAGGCTCTGCTTCTAACTTGGGCCCAAATTGTAAAATGGTCTTATCTATTGGCGATTTCGTTCCAATTCACATTCCAAGTAATATTCGGCATGCTAATTACATTGCCGGTTGCCAAATTGCATTATCTCTTATAGTTTCCGAGATATGGACTATCGATAATTTACACTTTAGGCTCTGCTTCTAACTTGGGCCCAAATTGTAAAATGGTCTTATCTATTGGCGTTTTCGTTCCAATTCACATTCCAAGTAATATTCGGCATGCTAATTACATTGCCGGTTGCCAAATTGCATTATCTCTTATAGTTTCCGAGATATATACTATCGATAATTTACACCTTAGGCTCTGCTTCTAACTTGGGCCCAAATTGTAAAATGGTCTTATCTATTGGCGATTTCGTTCCAATTCACATTCCAAGTAATATTCGGCATGCTAATTACATTGCCGGTTGCCAAATTGCATTATCTCTTATAGTTTCCGAGATATGGACTATCGATAATTTACACCTTAGGCTCTGCTTCTAACTTGGGCCCAAATTGTAAAATGGTCTTATCTATTGGCGATTTCGTTCCAATTCACATTCCAAGTAATATTCGGCATGCTAATTACATTGCCGGTTGCCAAATTGAATTATCTCTTATAGTTTCCGAGATATGGACTATCGATAATTTACACCTTAGGCTCTGCTTCTAACTTGGGCCCAAATTGTAAAATGGTCTTACCTATTGGCGATTTCGTTCCAATTCACATTCCAAGTAATATTCGGCATGCTAATTGCATTGCCGGTTGCCAAATTGCATTATCTCTTATAGTTTCCGAGATATGGACTATCGATAATTTACACCATAGGCTCTGCTTCTGACTTGGGCCCAAATGGTAAAATGGTCTTATCTATTGGCGATTTCGTTCCAATTCACATTCCAAGTAATATTCGGCATGCTAATTACATTGCCGGTTGCCAAATTGCATTATCTCTTATAATTTCCGAGATATGGACTATCGATAATTTACACCTTAGGCTCTGCTTCTAACTTGGGCCCAAATTGTAAAATGGTCTTATCTATTGGCGATTTCGTTCCAATTCACATTCCAAGTAATATTCGGCATGCTAATTACATTGCCGGTTGCCAAATTGCATTATCTCTTATAGTTTCCGAGATATGGACTATCGATAATTTACACCTTAGGCTCTGCTTCTAACTTGGGCCCAAATTGTAATATGGTCTTATCTATTGGCGATTTCGTTCCAATTCACATTCCAAGTAATATTCGGCATGCTAATTACATTGCCGGTTGCCAAATTGCATTATCTCTTATAGTTTCCGAGATATGGACTATCGATAATTTACACTTTAGGCTCTGCTTCTAACTTGGGCCCAAATTGTAAAATGGTCTTATCTATTGGCGTTTTCGTTCCAACTCACATTCCAAGTAATATTCGGCATGCTAATCACATTGCCGGTTGCCAAATTGCATTATCTCTTATAGTTTCCGAGATATGGACTATCGATAATTTACACCTTAGGCTCTGCTTCTAACTTGGGCCCAAATTGTAAAATGGCCTTATCTATTGGCGATTTCGTCCCAATTCACATTCCAAGTGATAATCGGCATGCTAATTACATTGCCGGTTGCGAAATTGCATTATCTCTTATAGTTTCCGAGATATGGACTATCAATAATTTACACCTTAGGCTCTGCTTCTAACTTGGGCCCAAATTGTAAAATGGTCTTATCTATTGGCGATTTCGTTCCAATTCACATTCCAAGTAATATTCGGCATTCTAATTACATTGCCGGTTGCCAAATTGCATTATCTCTTATAGTTTCCGAGATATGGACTATCGATAATTTACACCTTAGGCTCTGCTTCTAACTTGGGCCCAAATTGTAAAATGGTTTTATCTATTGGCGATTTCGTTCCAATTCACATTCCAAGTAATATTCGGCATGCTAATTACATTGCCGGTTGCCAAATTGCATTATCTCTTATAGTTTCCGAGATATGGACTATCGATAATTTACACCTTAGGCTCTGCTTCTAACTTGGGCCCAAATTGTAAAATGGTCTTATCTATTGGCGATTTCGTTCCAATTCACATTCCAAGTAATATTCGGCATGCTAATTACATTGCCGGTTGCCAAATTGCATTATCTCTTATAGTTTCCGAGATATGGACTATCGATAATTTACACCTTAGGCTCTGCTTCTAACTTGGGCCCAAATTGTAAAATGGTCTTATCTATTGGCGATTTCGTTCTAATTCACATTCCAAGTAATATTCGGCATGCTAATTACATTGCCGGTTGCCAAATTGCATTATCTCTTATAGTTTCCGAGATATGGACTATCGATAATTTACACCTTAGGCTCTGCTTCTAACTTGGGCCCAAATTGTAAAATGGTCTTATCTATTGGCGATTTCGTTCCAATTCACACTCCAAGTAATATTCGGCATGCTAATTACATTGCCGGTTGCGAAATTGCATTATCTCTTATAGTTTCCGAGATATGGACTATCGATAATTTACACCTTAGGCTCTGCTTCTAACTTGGGCCCAAATTGTAAAATGGTCTTATCTATTGGCGATTTCGTTCCAATTCACATTCCAAGTAATATTCGGCATGCTAATTACATTGCCGGTTGCCAAATTGCATTAACTCTTATAGTTTCCGAGATATGGACTATCGATAATTTACACCTTAGGCTCTGCTTCTAACTTGGGCCCAAATTGTAAAATGGTCTTATCTATTGGCGATTTCGTTCCAATTCACATTCCAAGTAATATTCGACATGCTAATTACATTGCCGGTTTCCAAATTGCATTATCTCTTATAGTTTCCGAGATATGGACTATCGATAATTTACACCATAGGCTCTGCTTCTAACTTGGGCCCAAATTGTAAAATGGCCTTATCTATTGGCGATTTCGTTCCAATTCACATTCCAAGTAATATTCGGCATGCTAATTACATTGCCGGTTGCCAAATTGCATTATCTCTTATAGTTTCCGAGATATGGACTATCGATAATTTACACCTTAGGCTCTGCTTCTAACTTGGGCCCAAATTGTAAAATGGCCTTATCTATTGGCGATTTCGTTCTAATTCACATTCCAAGTAATATTCGGCATGCTAATTACATTGCCGGTTGCCAAATTGCATTATCTCTTATAGTTTCCGAGATATGGACTATCGATAATTTACACCTTAGGCTCTGCTTCTAACTTGGGCCCAAATTGTAAAATGGTCTTATCTATTGGCGATTTCGTTCCAATTCACATTCCAAGTAATATTCGGCATGCTAATTACATTGCCGGTTGCCAAATTGAATTATCTCTTATAGTTTCCGAGATATGGACTATCGATAATTTACACCTTAGGCTCTGCTTCTAACTTGGGCCCAAATTGTAAAATAGTCTTACCTATTGGCGATTTCGTTCCAATTCACATTCCAAGTAATATTCGGCATGCTAATTGCATTGCCGGTTGCCAAATTGCATTATCTCTTATAGTTTCCGAGATATGGACTATCGATAATTTACACCATAGGCTCTGCTTCTGACTTGGGCCCAAATGGTAAAATGGTCTTATCTATTGGCGATTTCGTTCCAATTCACATTCCAAGTAATATTCGGCATGCTAATTACATTGCCGGTTGCCAAATTGCATTATCTCTTATAGTTTCCGAGATATGGACTATCGATAATTTACACCTTAGGCTCTGCTTCTAACTTGGGCCCAAATTGTAAAATGGTCTTATCTATTGGCGATTTCGTTCCAATTCACATTCCAAGTAATATTCGGCATGCTAATTACATTGCCGGTTGCCAAATTGCATTAACTCTTATAGTTTCCGAGATATGGACTATCGATAATTTACACCTTAGGCTCTGCTTCTAACTTGGGCCCAAATTGTAAAATGGTCTTATCTATTGGCGATTTCGTTCCAATTCACATTCCAAGTAATATTCGGCATGCTAATTACATTGCCGGTTGCCAAATTGCATTATCTCTTATAGTTTCCGAGATATGGACTATCGATAATTTACACCTTAGGCTCTGCTTCTAACTTGGGCCCAAATTGTAAAATGGTCTTATCTATTGGCGATTTCGTTCCAATTCACATTCCAAGTAATATTCGGCATGCTAATTACATTGCCGGTTGCCAAATTGCATTATCTCTTATAGTTTCCGAGATATGGACTATCGATAATTTACACCTTAGGCTCTGCTTCTAACTTGGGCCCAAATTGTAAAATGGTCTTATCTATTGGCGATTTCGTTCCAATTCACATTCCAAGTAATATTCGGCATGCTAATTACATTGCCGGTTGCCAAATTGCATTATCTCTTATAGTTTCCGAGATATGGACTATCGATAATTTACACCTTAGGCTCTGCTTCTAACTTGGGCCCAAATCGTAAAATGGTCTTATCTATTGGCGATTTCGTTCCAATTCACATTCCAAGTAATATTCGGCATGCTAATTACATTGCCGGTTGCCAAATTGCATTATCTCTTATAGTTTCCGAGATATGGACTATCGATAATTTACACCTTAGGCTCTGCTTCTAACTTGGGCCCAAATTGTAAAATGGTCTTACCTATTGGCGATTTCGTTCCAATTCACATTCCAAGTAATATTCGGCATGCTAATTACATTGCCGATTGCCAAATTGCATTATCTCTTATAGTTTCCGAGATATGGACTATCGATAATTTACACCTTAGGCTCTGCTTCTAACTTGGGCCCAAATTGTAAAATGGTCTTACCTATTGGCGATTTCGTTCCAATTCACATTCCAAGTAATATTCGGCATGCTAATTACATTGCCGATTGCCAAATTGCATTATCTCTTATAGTTTCCGAGATATGGACTATCGATAATTTACACCTTAGGCTCTGCTTCTAACTTGGGCCCAAATTGTAAAATGGTCTTACCTATTGGCGATTTAGTTCCAATTCACATTCCAAGTAATATTCGGCATGCTAATTAGGTTCGTCCATTGCCGATTGCCAAATTGCATTATCTCTTATAGCTTCCGAGATATGGACTATCGATAATTTACACCTTAGGCTCTGCTTCTAACTTGGGCCCAAATTGTAAAATGGTCTTACCTATTGGCGATTTCGTTCCAATTCACATTCCAAGTAATATTCGGCATGCTAATTACATTGCCGGTTGCCAAATTGCATTATCTCTTATAGTTTCCGAGATATGGACTATCGATAATTTACACCTTAGGCTCTGCTTCTAACTTGGGCCCAAATTGTAAAATGGTCTTATCTATTGGCGATTTCGTTCCAATTCACATTCCAAGTAATATTCGGCATGCTAATTACATTGCCGTTTGCCAAATTGAATTTTCTCTTATAGTTTCCGAGATATGGACTATCGATAATTTACACCTTAGGCTCTGCTTCTAACTTGGGCCCAAATTGTAAAATGGTCTTATCTATTGGCGATTTCGTTCCAATTCACATTCCAAGTAATATTCGGCATGCTAATTACATTGCCGGTTGCCAAATTGCATTATCTCTTATAGTTTCCGAGATATGGACTATCGATAATTTACACCATAGGCTCTGCTTCTAACTTGGGCCCAAATTGTAAAATGGTCTTATCTATTGGCGATTTCGTTCCAATTCACATTCCAAGTAATATTCGGCATGCTAATTACATTGCCGGTTGCCAAATTGCATTATCTCTTATAGTTTCCGAGATATGGACTATCGATAATTAACACCTTAGGCTCTGCTTCTAACTTGGGCTCAAATTGTAAAATGGTCTTATCTATTGGCGATTTCGTTCCAATTCACATTCCAAGTAATATTCGGCATGCTAATTACATTGCCGGTTGCCAAATTGAATTATCTCTTATAGTTTCCGAGATATGGACTATCGATAATTTACACCTTAGGCTCTGCTTCTAACTTGGGCCCAAATTGTAAAATGGTCTTACCTATTGGCGATTTCGTTCCAATTCACATTCCAAGTAATATTCGACATGCTAATTACATTGCCGGTTGCCAAATTGCATTATCTCTTATAGTTTCCGAGATATGGACTATCGATAATTTACACCTTAGGCTCTGCTTCTAACTTGGGCCCAAATTGTAAAATGGTCTTATCTATTGGCGATTTCGTTCCAATTCACATTCCATGTAATATTCGGCATGCTAATTACATTGCCGGTTGCCAAATTGCATTATCTCTTATAGTTTCTGAGATATGGACTATCGATAATTTACACCTTAGGCTCTGCTTCTAACTTGGGCCCAAATTGTAAAATGGTCTTATCTATTGGCGATTTCGTCCCAATTCACATTCCAAGTGATATTCGGCATGCTAATTACATTGCCGGTTGCGAAATTGCATTATCTCTTATAGTTTCCGAGATATGGACTATCAATAATTTACACCTTAGGCTCTGCTTCTAACTTGGGCCCAAATTGTAAAATGGTCTTATCTATTGGCGATTTCGTTCCAATTCACATTCCAAGTAATATTCGGCATGCTAATTACATTGCCGGTTGCCAAATTGCATTATCTCTTATAGTTTCCGAGATATGGACTATCGATAATTTACACCTTAGGCTCTGCTTCTAACTTGGGCCCAAATTGTAAAATGGTCTTATCTATTGGCGATTTCGTTCCAATTCACATTCCAAGTAATATTCGGCATGCTAATTACATTGCCGGTTGCCAAATTGCATTATCTCTTATAGTTTCCGAGATATGGACTATCGATAATTTACACCTTAGGCTCTGCTTCTAACTTGGGCCCAAATTGTAAAATGGTCTTATCTATTGGCGATTTCGTTCCAATTCACATTCCAAGTAATATTCGGCATGCTAATTACATTGCCGGTTGCCAAATTGCATTATCTCTTATAGTTTCCGAGATATGGACTATCGATAATTTACACCTTAGGCTCTGCTTCTAACTTGGGCCCAAATTGTAAAATGGTCTTATCTATTGGCGATTTCGTTCCAATTCACATTCCAAGTAATATTCGGCATGCTAATTACATTGCCGGTTGCCAAATTGAATTATCTCTTATAGTTTCCGAGATATGGACTATCGATAATTTACACCTTAGGCTCTGCTTCTAACTTGGGCCCAAATTGTAAAATGGTCTTATCTATTGGCGATTTCGTTCCAATTCACATTCCAAGTAATATTCGGCATGCTAATTACATTACCGGTTGCCAAATTGCATTATCTCTTATAGTTTCCGAGATATGGACTATCGATAATTTACACCTTAGGCTCTGCTTCTAACTTGGGCCCAAATTGTAAAATGGTCTTATCTATTGGCGATTTCGTTCCAATTCACATTCCAAGTAATATTCGGCATGCTAATTACATTGCCGGTTGCCAAATTGCATTATCTCTTATAGTTTCCGAGATATGGACTATCGATAATTTACACCATAGGCTCTGCTTCTAACTTGGGCCCAAATTGTAAAATGGTCTTATCTATTGGCGATTTCGTTCCAATTCACATTCCAAGTAATATTCGGCATGCTAATTACATTGCCGGTTGCCAAATTGCATTATCTCTTATAGTTTCCGAGATATGGACTATCGATAATTTACACCTTAGGCTCTGCTTCTAACTTGGGCCCAAATTGTAAAATGGTCTTATCTATTGGCGATTTCGTTCCAATTCACATTCCAAGTAATATTCGGCATGCTAATTACATTGCCGGTTGCCAAATTGAAGTATCTCTTATAGTTTCCGAGATATGGACTATCGATAATTTACACCTTAGGCTCTGCTTCTAACTTGGGCCCAAATTGTAAAATGGTCTTACCTATTGGCGATTTCGTTCCAATTCACATTCCAAGTAATATTCGGCATGCTAATTACATTGCCGGTTGCCAAATTGCATTATCTCTTATAGTTTCTGAGATATGGACTATCGATAATTTACACCTTAGGCTCTGCTTCTAACTTGGGCCCAAATTGTAAAATGGTCTTATCTATTGACGATTTCGTCCCAATTCATATTCCAAGTGATATTCGGCATGCTAATTACATTGCCGGTTGCGAAATTGCATTATCTCTTATAGTTTCCGAGATATGGACTATCAATAATTTACACCTAAGGCTCTGCTTCTAACTTGGGCCCAAATTGTAAAATGGTCTTATCTATTGGCGATTTCGTTCCAATTCACATTCCAAGTAATATTCGGCATGCTAATTACATTGCCGCTTGCCAAATTGCATTATCTCTTATAGTTTCCGAGATATGGACTATCGATAATTTACACCTTAGGCTCTGCTTCTAACTTGGGCCCAAATTGTAAAATGGTCTTATCTATTGGCGATTTCGTTCCAATTCACATTCCAAGTAATATTCGGCATGCTAATTACATTGCCGGTTGCCAAATTGCATTATCTCTTATAGTTTCCGAGATATGGACTATCGATAATTTACACCTTAGGCTCTGCTTCTAACTTGGGCCCAAATTGTAAAATGGTCTTATCTATTGGCGATTTCGTTCCAATTCACATTCCAAGTAATATTCGGCATGCTAATTACATTGCCGGTTGCCAAATTGCATTATCTCTTATAGTTTCCGAGATATGGACTATCGATTATTTACACCATAGGCTCTGCTTCTAACTTGGGCCCAAATTGTAAAATGGTCTTATCTATTGGCGATTTCGTTCCAATTCACATTCCAAGTAATATTTGGCATGCTAATTACATTGCCGGTTGCCAAATTGCATTATCTCTTATAGTTTCCGAGATATGGACTATCGATAATTTACACCTTAGGCTCTGCTTCTAACTTGGGCCCAAATTGTAAAATGGTCTTACCTATTGGCGATTTCGTTCCAATTCACATTCCAAGTAATATTCGGCATGCTAATTACATTGCCGGTTGCCAAATTGAATTATCTCTTATAGTTTCCGAGATATGGACTATCGATAATTTACACCTTAGGCTCTGCTTCTAACTTGGGCCCAAATTGTAAAATGGTCTTACCTATTGGCGATTTCGTTCCAATTCACATTCCAAGTAATATTCGGCATGCTAATTACATTGCCGGTTGCCAAATTGTATTATCTCTTATAGTTTCCGAGATATGGACTATCGATAATTTACACCTTAGGCTCTGCTTCTAACTTGGGCCCAAATTGTAAAATGGTCTTATCTATTGGCGATTTCGTTCCAATTCACATTCCAAGTAATATTCGGCATGCTAATTACATTGCCGGTTGCCAAATTGCATTATCTCTTATAGTTTCCGAGATATGGACTATCGATAATTTACACCTTAGGCTCTGCTTCTAACTTGGGCCCAAATTGTAAAATGGTCTTATCTATTGGCGATTTCGTCCCAATTCACATTCCAAGTGATATTCGGCATGCTAATTACATTGCCGGTTGCGAAATTGCATTATCTCTTATAGTTTCCGAGATATGGACTATCAATAATTTACACCTTAGGCTCTGCTTCTAACTTGGGCCCAAATTGTAAAATGGTCTTATCTATTGGCGATTTCGTTCCAATTCACATTCCAAGTAATATTCGGCATGCTAATTACATTGCCGGTTGCCAAATTGCATTATCTCTTATAGTTTCCGAGATATGGACTATCGATAATTTACACCTTAGGCTCTGCTTCTAACTTGGGCCCAAATTGTAAAATGGTCTTATCTATTGGCGATTTCGTTCCAATTCACATTCCAAGTAATATTCGGCATGCTAATTACATTGACGGTTGCCAAATTGAATTATCTCTTATAGTTTCCGAGATATGGACTATCGATAATTTACACCTTAGGCTCTGCTTCTAACTTGGGCCCAAATTGTAAAATGGTCTTACCTATTGGCGATTTCGTTCCAATTCACATTCCAAGTAATATTCGGCATGCTAATTACATTGCCGGTTGCCAAATTGCATTATCTCTTATAGTTTCCGAGATATGGACTATCGATAATTTACACCTTAGGCTCTGCTTCTAACTTGGGCCCAAATTGTAAAATGGTCTTATCTATTGGCGATTTCGTTCCAATTCACATTCCAAGTAATATTCGGCATGCTAATTACATTGCCGGTTGCCAAATTGCATTATCTCTTATAGTTTCCGAGATATGGACTATCGATAATTTACACCTTAGGCTCTGCTTCTAACTTGGGCCCAAATTGTAAAATGGTCTTACCTATTGGCGATTTCGTTCCAATTCACATTCCAAGTAATATTCGGCATGCTAATTACATTGCCGGTTGCCAAATTGCATTATCTCTTATAGTTTCCGAGATATGGACTATCGATAATTTACACCTTAGGCTCTGCCTCTAACTTGGGCCCAAATTGTAAAATGGTCTTATCTATTGGCGATTTCGTTCCAATTCACATTCCAAGTAATATTCGGCATGCTAATTACATTGCCGGTTGCCAAATTGCATTATCTCTTATAGTTTCTGAGATATGGACTATCGATAATTTACACCTTAGGCTCTGCTTCTAACTTGGGCCCAAATTGTAAAATGGTCTTATCTATTGGCGATTTCGTCCCAATTCACATTCCAAGTGATATTCGGCATGCTAATTACATTGCCGGTTGCGAAATTGCATTATCTCTTATAGTTTCCGAGATATGGACTATCAATAATTTACACCTTAGGCTCTGCTTCTAACTTGGGCCCAAATTGTAAAATGGTCTTATCTATTGGTGATTTCGTTCCAATTCACATTCCAAGTAACATTCGGCATGCTAATTACATTGCCGGTTGCCAAATTGCATTATCTCTTATAGTTTCCGAGATATGGACTATTGATAATTTACACCTTAGGCTCTGCTTCTAACTTGGGCCCAAATTGTAAAATGGTCTTATCTATTGGCGATTTCGTTCCAATTCACATTCCAAGTAATATTCGGCATGCTAATTACATTTCCGGTTGCCAAATTGCATTATCTCTTATAGTTTCCGAGATATGGACTATCGATAATTTACACCATAGGCTCTGCTTCTAACTTGGGCCCAAATTGTAAAATGGTCTTATCTATTGGCGATTTCGTTCCAATTCACATTCCAAGTAATATTCGGCATGCTAATTACATTGCCGGTTGCCAAATTGCATTATCTCTTATAGTTTCCGAGATATGGACTATCGATAATTTACACCTTAGGCTCTGCTTCTAACTTGGGCCCAAATTGTAAAATGGTCTTATCTATTGGCGATTTCGTTCCAATTCACATTCCAAGTAATATTCGGCATGCTAATTACATTGCCGGTTGCCAAATTGCATTATCTCTTATAGTTTCTGAGATATGGACTATCGATAATTTACACCTTAGGCTCTGCTTCTAACTTGGGCCCAAATTGTAAAATGGTCTTATCTATTGGCGATTTCGTCCCAATTCACATTCCAAGTGATATTCGGCATGCTAATTACATTGCCGGTTGCGAAATTGCATTATCTCTTATAGTTTCCGAGATATGGACTATCAATAATTTACACCTTAGGCTCTGCTTCTAACTTGGGCCCAAATTGTAAAATGGTCTTACCTATTGGTGATTTCGTTCCAATTCACATTCCAAGTAATATTCGGCATGCTAATTACATTGCCGGTTGCCAAATTGCATTATCTCTTATAGTTTCCGAGATATGGACTATCGATAATTTACACCTTAGGCTCTGCTTCTAACTTGGGCCCAAATTGTAAAATGGTCTTATCTATTGGCGATTTCGTTCCAATTCACATTCCAAGTAATATTCGGCATGCTAATTACATTGCCGGTTGCCAAATTGCATTATCTCTTATAGTTTCCGAGATATGGACTATCGATAATTTACACCTTAGGCTCTGCTTCTAACTTGGGCCCAAATTGTAAAATGGTCTTATCTATTGGCGATTTCGTCCCAATTCACATTCCAAGTGATATTCGGCATGCTAATTACATTGCCGGTTGCGAAATTGCATTATCTCTTATAGTTTCCGAGATATGGACTATCAATAATTTACACCTTAGGCTTTGCTTCTAACTTGGGCCCAAATTGTAAAATGGTCTTATCAATTGGCGATTTCGTTCCAATTCACATTCCAAGTATTATTCGGCATGCTAATTACATTGCCGGTTGCCAAATTGCATTATCTCTTATAGTTTCCGAGATATGGACTATCGATAATTTACACCTTAGGCTCTGCTTCTAACTTGGGCCCAAATTGTAAAATGGTCTTATTTATTGGCGATTTCGTTCCAATTCACATTCCAAGTAATATTCGGCATGCTAATTACATTGCCGGTTGCCAAATTGCATTATCTCTTATAGTTTCCGAGATATGGACTATCGATAATTTACACCTTAGGCTCTGCTTCTAACTTGGGCCCAAATTGTAAAATGGTCTTATCTATTGGCGATTTCGTTCCAATTCACATTCCAAGTAATATTCGGCATGCTAATTACATTGCCGGTTGCCAAATTGCATTATCTCTTATAGTTTCCGAGATATGGACTATCGATAATTTACACCTTAGGCTCTGCTTCTAACTTGGGCCCAAATTGTAAAATGGTCTTATCTATTGGCGATTTCGTTCCAATTCACATTCCAAGTAATATTCGGCATGCTAATTACATTGCCGGTTGCCAAATTGAATTATCTCTTATAGTTTCCGAGATATGGACTATCGATAATTTACACCTTAGGCTCTGCTTCTAACTTGGGCCCAAATTGTAAAATGGTCTTACCTATTGGCGATTTCGTTCCAATTCACATTCCAAGTAATATTCGGCATGCTAATTACATTGCCGGTTGCCAAATTGCATTATCTCTTATAGTTTCCGAGATATGGACTATCGATAATTTACACCTTAGGCTCTGCTTCTAACTTGGGCCCAAATTGTAAAATGGTCTTATCTATTGGCGATTTCGTTCCAATTCACATTCCAAGTAATATTCGGCATGCTAATTACATTGCCGGTTGCCAAATTGAATTATCTCTTATAGTTTCCGAGATATGGACTATCGATAATTTACACCTTAGGCTCTGCTTCTAACTTGGGCCCAAATTGTAAAATGGTCTTACCTATTGGCGATTTCGTTCCAATTCACATTCCAAGTAATATTCGGCATGCTAATTACATTGCCGGTTGCCAAATTGCATTATCTCTTATAGTTTCCGAGATATGGACTATCGATAATTTACACCTTAGGCTCAGCTTCTAACTTGGGTCCAAATTGTAAAATGGTCTTATCTATTGGCGATTTCGTTCCAATTCACATTCCAAGTAATATTCGGCATGCTAATTACATTGCCGGTTGCCAAATTGCATTATCTCTTATAGTTTCCGAGATATGGACTATCGATAATTTACACCTTAGGCTCTGCTTCTAACTTGGGCCCAAATTGTAAAATGGTCTTATCTATTGGCAATTTCGTCCCAATTCACATTCCAAGTGATATTCGGCATGCTAATTACATTGCCGGTTGCGAAATTGCATTATCTCTTATAGTTTCCGAGATATGGACTATCGATAATTTACACCTTAGGCTCTGCTTCTAACTTGGGCCCAAATTGTAAAATGGTCTTATCTATTGGCGATTTCGTTCCAATTCACATTCCAAGTAATATTCGGCATGCTAATTACATTGCCGGTTGCCAAATTGCATTATCTCTTATAGTTTCCGAGATATGGACTATCGATAATTTACACCTTAGGCTCTGCTTCTAACTTGGGCCCAAATTGTAAAATGGTCTTATCTATTGGCGATTTCGTCCCAATTCACATTCCAAGTGATATTCGGCATGCTAATTACATTGCCGGTTGCGAAATTGCATTATCTCTTATAGTTTCCGAGATATGGACTATCAATAATTTACACCTTAGGCTCTGCTTCTAACTTGGGCCGAAATTGTAAAATGGTCTTATCTATTGGCGATTTCGTTCCAATTCACATTCCAAGTAATATTCGGCATGCTAATTACATTGCCGTTTGCCAAATTGAATTTTCTCTTATAGTTTCCGAGATATGGACTATCGATAATTTACACCTTAGGCTCTGCTTCTAACTTGGGCCCAAATTGTAAAATGGTCTTACCTATTGGCGATTTCGTTCCAATTCACATTCCAAGTAATATTCGGCATGCTAATTACATTGCCGGTTGCCAAATTGCATTATCTCTTATAGTTTCCGAGATATGGACTATCGATAATTTACACCTTAGGCTCTGCTTCTAACTTGGGCCCAAATTGTAAAATGGTCTTATCTATTGGCGATTTCGTTCCAATTCACATTCCAAGTAATATTCGGCATGCTAATTACATTGCCGGTTGCCAAATTGCATTATCTCTTATAGTTTCCGAGATATGGACTATCGATAATTTACACCTTAGGCTCTGCTTCTAACTTGGGCCCAAATTGTAAAATGGTCTTACCTATTGGCGATTTCGTTCCAATTCACATTCCAAGTAATATTCGGCATGCTAATTACATTGCCGGTTGCCAAATTGCATTATCTCTTATAGTTTCCGAGATATGGACTATCGATAATTTACACCTTAGGCTCTGCTTCTAACTTGGGCCCAAATTGTAAAATGGTCTTATCTATTGGCGATTTCGTTCCAATTCACATTCCAAGTAATATTCGGCATGCTAATTACATTGCCGGTTGCCAAATTGCATTATCTCTTATAGTTTCTGAGATATGGACTATCGATAATTTACACCTTAGGCTCTGCTTCTAACTTGGGCCCAAATTGTAAAATGGTCTTATCTATTGGCGATTTCGTCCCAATTCACATTCCAAGTAATATTCGGCATGCTAATTACATTGCCGGTTGCCAAATTGCATTATCTCTTATAGTTTCCGAGATATGGACTATCGATAATTAACACCTTAGGCTCTGCTTCTAACTTGGGCCCAAATTGTAAAATGGTCTTATCTATTGGCGATTTTGTTCCAATTCACATTCCAAGTAATATTCGGCATGCTAATTACATTGCCGGTTGCCAAATTGAATTATCTCTTATAGTTTCCGAGATATGGACTATCGATAATTTACACCTTAGGCTCTGCTTCTAACTTGGGCCCAAATTGTAATATGGTCTTACCTATTGGCGATTTCGTTCCAATTCACATTCCAAGTAATATTCGACATGCTAATTACATTGCCGGTTGCCAAATTGCATTATCTCTTATAGTTTCCGAGATATGGACTATCGATAATTTACACCTTAGGCTCTGCTTCTAACTTGGGCCCAAATTGTAAAATGGTCTTATCTATTGGCGATTTCGTTCCAATTCACATTCCAAGTAATATTCGGCATGCTAATTACATTGCCGGTTGCCAAATTGCATTATCTCTTATAGTTTCTGAGATATGGACTATCGATAATTTACACCTTAGGCTCTGCTTCTAACTTGGGCCCAAATTGTAAAATGGTCTTATCTATTGGCGATTTCGTCCCAATTCACATTCCAAGTGATATTCGGCATGCTAATTACATTGCCGGTTGCGAAATTGCATTATCTCTTATAGTTTCCGAGATATGGACTATCAATAATTTACACCTTAGGCTCTGCTTCTAACTTGGGCCCAAATTGTAAAATGGTCTTATCTATTGGCGATTTCGTTCCAATTCACATTCCAAGTAATATTCGGCATGCTAATTACATTGCCGGTTGCCAAATTGCATTATCTCTTATAGTTTCCGAGATATGGACTATCGATAATTTACACCTTAGGCTCTGCTTCTAACTTGGGCCCAAATTGTAAAATGGTCTTATCTATTGGCGATTTCGTTCCAATTCACATTCCAAGTAATATTCGGCATGCTAATTACATTGCCGGTTGCCAAATTGCATTATCTCTTATAGTTTCCGAGATATGGACTATCGATAATTTACACCTTAGGCTCTGCTTCTAACTTGGGCCCAAATTGTAAAATGGTCTTATCTATTGGCGATTTCGTTCCAATTCACATTCCAAGTAATATTCGGCATGCTAATTACATTGCCGGTTGCCAAATTGCATTATCTCTTATAGTTTCCGAGATATGGACTATCGATAATTTACACCTTAGGCTCTGCTTCTAACTTGGGCCCAAATTGTAAAATGGTCTTATCTATTGGCGATTTCGTTCCAATTCACATTCCAAGTAATATTCGGCATGCTAATTACATTGCCGGTTGCCAAATTGAATTATCTCTTATAGTTTCCGAGATATGGACTATCGATAATTTACACCTTAGGCTCTGCTTCTAACTTGGGCCCAAATTGTAAAATGGTCTTATCTATTGGCGATTTCGTTCCAATTCACATTCCAAGTAATATTGGGCATGATAATTACATTACCGGTTGCCAAATTGCATTATCTCTTATAGTTTCCGAGATATGGACTATCGATAATTTACACCTTAGGCTCTGCTTCTAACTTGGGCCCAAATTGTAAAATGGTCTTATCTATTGGCGATTTCGTTCCAATTCACATTCCAAGTAATATTCGGCATGCTAATTACATTGCCGGTTGCCAAATTGCATTATCTCTTATAGTTTCCGAGATATGGACTATCGATAATTTACACCTTAGGCTCTGCTTCTAACTTGGGCCCAAATTGTAAAATGGTCTTATCTATTGGCGATTTCGTTCCAATTCACATTCCAAGTAATATTCGGCATGCTAATTACATTGCCGGTTGCCAAATTGCATTATCTCTTATAGTTTCCCAGATATGGACTATCGATAATTTACACCTTAGGCTCTGCTTCTAACTTGGGCCCAAATTGTAAAATGGTCTTACCTATTGGCAATTTCGTCCCAATTCACATTCCAAGTGATATTCGGCATGCTAATTACATTGCCGGTTGCGAAATTGCATTATCTCTTATAGTTTCCGAGATATGGACTATCGATAATTTACACCTTAGGCTCTGCTTCTAACTTGGGCCCAAATTGTAAAATGGTCTTATCTATTGGCGATTTCGTTCCAATTCACATTCCAAGTAATATTCGGCATGCTAATTACATTGCCGGTTGCCAAATTGCATTATCTCTTATAGTTTCCGAGATATGGACTATCGATAATTTACACCTTAGGCTCTGCTTCTAACTTGGGCCCAAATTGTAAAATGGTCTTATCTATTGGCGATTTCGTCCCAATTCACATTCCAAGTGATATTCGGCATGCTAATTATATTGCCGGTTGCGAAATTGCATTATCTCTTATAGTTTCCGAGATATGGACTATCAATAATTTACACCTTAGGCTCTGCTTCTAACTTGGGCCCAAATTGTAAAATGGTCTTATCTATTGGCGATTTCGTTCCAATTCACATTCCAAGTAATATTCGGCATGCTAATTACATTGCCGGTTGCCAAATTGCATTATCTCTTATAGTTTCCGAGATATGGACTATCGATAATTTACACCTTAGGCTCTGCTTCTAACTTGGGCCCAAATTGTAAAATGGTCTTATCTATTGGCGATTTCGTTCCAATTCACATTCCAAGTAATATTCGGCATGCTAATTACATTGCCGTTTGCCAAATTGAATTTTCTCTTATAGTTTCCGAGATATGGACTATCGATAATTTACACCTTAGGCTCTGCTTCTAACTTGGGCCCAAATTGTAAAATGGTCTTACCTATTGGCGATTTCGTTCCAATTCACATTCCAAGTAATATTCGGCATGCTAATTACATTGCCGGTTGCCAAATTGCATTATCTCTTATAGTTTCCGAGATATGGACTATCGATAATTTACACCTTAGGCTCTGCTTCTAACTTGGGCCCAAATTGTAAAATGGTCTTATCTATTGGCGATTTCGTTCCAATTCACATTCCAAGTAATATTCGGCATGCTAATTACATTGCCGGTTGCCAAATTGCATTATCTCTTATAGTTTCCGAGATATGGACTATCGATAATTTACACCTTAGGCTCTGCTTCTAACTTGGGCCCAAATTGTAAAATGGTCTTACCTATTGGCGATTTCGTTCCAATTCACATTCCAAGTAATATTCGGCATGCTAATTACATTGCCGGTTGCCAAATTGCATTATCTCTTATAGTTTCCGAGATATGGACTATCGATAATTTACACCTTAGGCTCTGCTTCTAACTTGGGCCCAAATTGTAAAATGGTCTTATCTATTGGCGATTTCGTTCCAATTCACATTCCAAGTAATATTCGGCATGCTAATTACATTGCCGGTTGCCAAATTGCATTATCTCTTATAGTTTCTGAGATATGGACTATCGATAATTTACACCTTAGGCTCTGCTTCTAACTTGGGCCCAAATTGTAAAATGGTCTTATCTATTGGCGATTTCGTCCCAATTCACATTCCAAGTGATATTCGGCATGCTAATTACATTGCCGGTTGCGAAATTGCATTATCTCTTATAGTTTCCGAGATATGGACTATCAATAATTTACACCTTAGGCTCTGCTTCTAACTTGGGCCCAAATTGTAAAATGGTCTTATCTATTGGCGATTTCGTTCCAATTCACATTCCAAGTATTATTCGGCATGCTAATTACATTGCCGGTTGCCAAATTGCATTATCTCTTATAGTTTCCGAGATATGGACTATCGATAATTTACACCTTAGGCTCTGCTTCTAACTTGGGCCCAAATTGTAAAATGGTCTTATCTATTGGCGATTTCGTTCCAATTCACATTCCAAGTAATATTCGGCATGCTAATTACATTGCCGGTTGCCAAATTGCATTATCTCTTATAGTTTCCGAGATATGGACTATCGATAATTAACACCTTAGGCTCTGCTTCTAACTTGGGCCCAAATTGTAAAATGGTCTTATCTATTGGCGATTTCGTTGCAATTCACATTCCAAGTAATATTCGGCATGCTAATTACATTGCCGGTTGCCAAATTGCATTATCTCTTATAGTTTCCGAGATATGGACTATCGATAATTTACACCTTAGGCTCTGCTTCTAACTTGGGCCCAAATTGTAAAATGGTCTTATCTATTGGCGATTTCGTTCCAATTCACATTCCAAGTAATATTCGGCATGCTAATTACATTGCCGGTTGCCAAATTGCATTATCTCTTATAGTTTCCGAGATATGGACTATCGATAATTTACACCTTAGGCTCTGCTTCTAACTTGGGCCCAAATTGTAAAATGGTCTTACCTATTGGCGATTTCGTTCCAATTCACATTCCAAGTAATATTCGGCATGCTAATTACATTGCCGGTTGCCAAATTGCATTATCTCTTATAGTTTCCGAGATATGGACTATCGATAATTTACACCTTAGGCTCTGCTTCTAACTTGGGCCCAAATTGTAAAATGGTCTTATCTATTGGCGATTTCGTTCCAATTCACATTCCAAGTAATATTCGGCATGCTAATTACATTGCCGGTTGCCAAATTGCATTATCTCTTATAGTTTCTGAGATATGGACTATCGATAATTTACACCTTAGGCTCTGCTTCTAACTTGGGCCCAAATTGTAAAATGGTCTTATCTATTGGCGATTTCGTCCCAATTCACATTCCAAGTGATATTCGGCATGCTAATTACATTGCCGGTTGCGAAATTGCATTATCTCTTATAGTTTCCGAGATATGGACTATCAATAATTTACACCTTAGGCTCTGCTTCTAACTTGGGCCCAAATTGTAAAATGGTCTTATCTATTGGCGATTTCGTTCCAATTCACATTCCAAGTATTATTCGGCATGCTAATTACATTGCCGGTTGCCAAATTGCATTATCTCTTATAGTTTCCGAGATATGGACTATCGATAATTTACACCTTAGGCTCTGCTTCTAACTTGGGCCCAAATTGTAAAATGGTCTTATCTATTGGCGATTTCGTTCCAATTCACATTCCAAGTAATATTCGGCATGCTAATTACATTGCCGGTTGCCAAATTGCATTATCTCTTATAGTTTCCGAGATATGGACTATCGATAATTAACACCTTAGGCTCTGCTTCTAACTTGGGCCCAAATTGTAAAATGGTCTTATCTATTGGCGATTTCGTTGCAATTCACATTCCAAGTAATATTCGGCATGCTAATTACATTGCCGGTTGCCAAATTGAATTATCTCTTATAGTTTCCGAGATATGGACTATCGATAATTTACACCTTAGGCTCTGCTTCTAACTTGGGCCCAAATTGTAAAATGGTCTTACCTATTGGCGATTTCGTTCCAATTCACATTCCAAGTAATATTCGACATGCTAATTACATTGCCGGTTGCCAAATTGCATTATCTCTTATAGTTTCCGAGATATGGACTATCGATAATTTACACCTTAGGCTCTGCTTCTAACTTGGGCCCAAATTGTAAAATGGTCTTATCTATTGGCGATTTCGTTCCAATTCACATTCCAAGTAATATTCGGCATGCTAATTACATTGCCGGTTGCCAAATTGCATTATCTCTTATAGTTTCTGAGATATGGACTATCGATAATTTACACCTTAGGCTCTGCTTCTAACTTGGGCCCAAATTGTAAAATGGTCTTATCTATTGGCGATTTCGTCCCAATTCACATTCCAAGTGATATTCGGCATGCTAATTACATTGCCGGTTGCGAAATTGCATTATCTCTTATAGTTTCCGAGATATGGACTATCAATAATTTACACCTTAGGCTCTGCTTCTAACTTGGGCCCAAATTGTAAAATGGTCTTATCTATTGGCGATTTCGTTCCAATTCACAGTCCAAGTAATATTCGGCATGCTAATTACATTGCCGGTTGCCAAATTGCATTATCTCTTATAGTTTCCGAGATATGGACTATCGATAATTTACACCTTAGGCTCTGCTTCTAACTTGGGCCCAAATTGTAAAATGGTCTTATCTATTGGCGATTTCGTTCCAATTCACATTCCAAGTAATATTCGGCATGCTAATTACATTGCCGGTTGCCAAATTGCATTATCTCTTATAGTTTCCGAGATATGGACTATCGATAATTTACACCTTAGGCTCTG
Source organism: Rhynchophorus ferrugineus (assembly GCF_030347505.1). Taxonomy (NCBI): domain Eukaryota; kingdom Metazoa; phylum Arthropoda; class Insecta; order Coleoptera; family Curculionidae; genus Rhynchophorus; species Rhynchophorus ferrugineus. Next base: position 51,992 of record NW_027473012.1, on the reverse strand, counting down.
CTTCTAACTTGGGCCCAAATTGTAAAATGGTCTTATCTATTGGCGATTTCGTTCCAATTCACATTCCAAGTAATATTCGGCATGCTAATTACATTGCCGGTTGCCAAATTGCATTATCTCTTATAGTTTCCGAGATATGGACTATCGATAATTTACACCTTAGGCTCTGCTTCTAACTTGGGCCCAAATTGTAAAATGGTCTTATCTATTGGCGATTTCGTTCCAATTCACATTCCAAGTAATATTCGGCATGCTAATTACATTGCCGGTTGCCAAATTGAATTATCTCTTATAGTTTCCGAGATATGGACTATCGATAATTTACACCTTAGGCTCTGCTTCTAACTTGGGCCCAAATTGTAAAATGGTCTTATCTATTGGCGATTTCGTTCCAATTCACATTCCAAGTAATATTCGGCATGATAATTACATTACCGGTTGCCAAATTGCATTATCTCTTATAGTTTCCGAGATATGGACTATCGATAATTTACACCTTAGGCTCTGCTTCTAACTTGGGCCCAAATTGTAAAATGGTCTTATCTATAGGCGATTTCGTTCCAATTCATATTCCAAGTAATATTCGGCATGCTAATTACATTGCCGGTTGCCAAATTGCATTATCTCTTATAGTTTCCGAGATATGGACTATCGATAATTTACACCTTAGGCTCTGCTTCTAACTTGGGCCCAAATTGTAAAATGGTCTTATCTATTGGCGATTTCGTTCCAATTCACATTCCAAGTAATATTCGGCATGCTAATTACATTGCCGGTTGCCAAATTGAATTATCTCTTATAGTTTCCGAGATATGGACTATCGATAATTTACACCTTAGGCTCTGCTTCTAACTTGGGCCCAAATTGTAAAATTGTCTTACCTATTGGCGATTTCGTTCCAATTCACATTCCGAGTAATATTCGGCATGCTAATTACATTGCCGGTTGCCAAATTGCATTATCTCTTATAGTTTCCGAGATATGGACTATCGATAATTTACACCTTAGGCTCTGCTTCTAACTTGGGCCCAAATTGTAAAATGGTCTTATCTATTGGCGATTTCGTTCCAATTCACATTCCAAGTAATATTCGGCATGCTAATTACATTGCCGGTTGCCAAATTGCATTATCTCTTATAGTTTCCGAGATATGGACTATCGATAATTTACACCTTAGGCTCTGCTTCTAACTTGGGCCCAAATTGTAAAATGGTCTTATCTATTGGCAATTTCGTCCCAATGCACATTCCAAGTGATATTCGGCATGCTAATTACATTGCCGGTTGCGAAATTGCATTATCTCTTATAGTTTCCGAGATATGGACTATCAATAATTTACACCTTAGGCTCTGCTTCTAACTTGGGCCCAAATTGTAAAATGGTCTTATCTATTGGCGATTTCGTTCCAATTCACATTCCAAGTAATATTCGGCACGCTAATTACATTGCCGGTTGCCAAATTGCATTATCTCTTATAGTTTCCGAGATATGGACTATCGATAATTTACACCTTAGGCTCTGCTTCTAACTTGGGTCCAAATTGTAAAATGGTCTTATCTATTGGCGATGTCGTTCCAATTCACATTCCAAGTAATATTCGGCATGCTAATTACATTGCCGGTTGCCAAATTGCATTATCTCTTATAGTTTCCGAGATATGGACTATCGATAATTTACACCTTAGGCTCTGCTTCTAACTTGGGCCCAAATTGTAAAATGGTCTTATCTATTGGCGATTTCGTTCTAATTCACATTCCAAGTAATATTCGGCATGCTAATTACATTGCCGGTTGCCAAATTGCATTATCTCTTATAGTTTCCAAGATATGGACTATCGATAATTTACACCTTAGGCCCTGCTTCTAACTTGGGCCCAAATTGTAAAATGGTCTTATCTATTGGCGATTTCGTTCCAATTCACATTCCAAGTAATATTCGGCATGCTAATTACATTGCCGGTTGCCAAATTGCATTATCTCTTATAGTTTCCGAGATATGGACTATCGATAATTTACACCTTAGGCTCTGCTTCTAACTTGCGCCCAAATTGTAAAATGGTCTTATCTATTGGCGATTTCGTTCCAATTCACACTCCAAGTAATATTCGGCATGCTAATTACATTGCCGGTTGCGAAATTGCATTATCTCTTATAGTTTCCGAGATATGGACTATCGATAATTTACACCTTAGGCTCTGCTTCTAACTTGGGCCCAAATTGTAAAATGGTCTTATCTATTGGCGATTTCGTTCCAATTCACATTCCAAGTAATATTCGGCATGCTAATTACATTGCCGTTTGCGAAATTGCATTATCTCTTATAGTTTCAGAGATATGGACTATCGATAATTTACACCTTAGGCTCTGCTTCTAACTTGGGCCCAAATTGTAAAATGGTCTTATCTATTGGCGATTTCGTTCCAATTCACATTCCAAGTAATATTCGGCATGCTAATTACATTGCCGGTTGCCAAATTGCATTATCTCTTATAGTTTCCGAGATATGGACTATCGATAATTTACACCTTAGGCTCTGCTTCTAACTTGGGCCCAAATAATAAAATGGTCTTATCTATTGGCGATTTCGTTCCAATTCACATTCCAAGTAATATTCGGCATGCTAATTACATTGCCGGTTGCCAAATTGCATTAACTCTTATAGTTTCCGAGATATGGACTATCGAAAATTTACACCTTAGGCTCTGCTTCTAACTTGGGCCCAAATTGTAAAATGGTCTTATCTATTGGCGATTTCGTTCCAATTCACATTCCAAGTAATATTCGGCATGCTAATTACATTGCCGGTTGCCAAATTGCATTATCTCTTATAGTTTCCGAGATATGGACTATCGATAATTTACACCATAGGCTCTGCTTCTAACTTGGGCCCAAATTGTAAAATGGTCTTATCTATTGGCGATTTCGTTCCAATTCACATTCCAAGTAATATTCGGCATGCTAATTACATTGCCGGTTGCCAAATTGAATTATCTCTTATAGTTTCCGAGATATGGACTATCGATAATTTACACCTTAGGCTCTGCTTCTAACTTGGGCCCAAATTGTAAAATGGTCTTACCTATTGGCGATTTCGTTCCAATTCACATTCCAAGTAATATTCGGCATGCTAATTGCATTGCCGGTTGCCAAATTGCATTATCTCTTATAGTTTCCGAGATATGGACTATCGATAATTTACACCTTAGGCTCTGCTTCTAACTTGGGCCCAAATTGTAAAATGGTCTTATCTATTGGCGATTTCGTTCCAATTCACATTCCAAGTAATATTCGGCATGCTAATTACATTGCCGGTTGCCAAATTGCATTATCTCTTATAGTTTCCGAGATATGGACTATCGATAATTTACACCTTAGGCTCTGCTTCTAACTTGGGCCCAAATTGTAAAATGGTCTTATGTATTGGCGATTTCGTTCCAATTCACATTCCAAGTAATATTCGGCATGCTAATTACATTGCCGGTTGCCAAATTGCATTAACTCTTATAGTTTCCGAGATATGGACTATCGATTATTTACACCTTAGGCTCTGCTTCTAACTTGGGCCCAAATTGTAAAATGGTCTTATCTATTGGCGATTTCGTTCCAATTCACATTCCAAGTAATATTCGGCATGCTAATTACATTGCCGGTTGCCAAATTGCATTATCTCTTATAGTTTCCGAGATATGGACTATCGATAATTTACACCATAGGCTCTGCTTATAACTTGGGCCCAAATTGTAAAATGGTCTTATCTATTGGCGATTTCGTTCCAATTCACATTCCAAGTAATATACGGCATGCTAATTACATTGCCGGTTGCCAAATTGCATTAACTCTTATAGTTTCCGAGATATGGACTATCGATAATTTACACCTTAGGCTCTGCTTCTAACTTGGGCCCAAATTGTAAAATAGTCTTATCTATTGGCGATTTCGTTCCAATTCACATTCCAAGTAATATTCGGCATGCTAATTACATTGCCGGTTGCCAAATTGCATTATCTCTTATAGTTTCCGAGATATGGACTATCGATAATTTACACCATAGGCTCTGCTTATAACTTGGGCCCAAATTGTAAAATGGTCTTATCTATTGGCGATTTCGTTCCAATTCACATTCCAAGTAATATTCGGCATGCTAATTACATTGCCGGTTGCCAAATTGCATTATCTCTTATAGTTTCCGAGATATGGACTATCGATAATTTACACCTTAGGCTCTGCTTCTAACTTGGGCCCAAATTGTAAAATGGTCTTATCTATTGGCGATTTCGTTCCAATTCACATTCCAAGTAATATTCGGCATGCTAATTACATTGCCGGTTGCCAAATTGCATTAACTCTTATAGTTTCCGAGATATGGACTATCGATAATTTACACCTTAGGCTCTGCTTCTAACTTGGGCCCAAATTGTAAAATGGTCTTATCTATTGGCGATTTCGTTCCAATTCACATTCCAAGTAATATTCGACATGCTAATTACATTGCCGGTTGCCAAATTGCATTATCTCTTATAGTTTCCGAGATATGGACTATCGATAATTTACACCATAGGCTCTGCTTCTAACTTGGGCCCAAATTGTAAAATGGCCTTATCTATTGGCGATTTCGTTCCAATTCACATTCCAAGTAATATTCGGCATGCTAATTACATTGCCGGTTGCCAAATTGCATTATCTCTTATAGTTTCCGAGATATGGACTATCGATAATTTACACCTTAGGCTCTGCTTCTAACTTGGGCCCAAATTGTAAAATGGTCTTATCTATTGGCGATTTCGTTCCAATTCACATTCCAAGTAATATTCGGCATGCTAATTACATTGCCGGTTGCCAAATTGCATTATCTCTTATAGTTTCCGAGATATGGACTATCGATAATTTACACCTTAGGCTCTGCTTCTAACTTGGGCCCAAATTGTAAAATGGTCTTATCTATTGGCGATTTCGTTCCAATTCACATTCCAAGTAATATTCGGCATGCTAATTACATTGCCGGTTGCCAAATTGAATTATCTCTTATAGTTTCCGAGATATGGACTATCGATAATTTACACCTTAGGCTCTGCTTCTAACTTGGGCCCAAATTGTAAAATGGTCTTACCTATTGGCGATTTCGTTCCAATTCACATTCCAAGTAATATTCGGCATGCTAATTGCATTGCCGGTTGCCAAATTGCATTATCTCTTATAGTTTCCGAGATATGGACTATCGATAATTTACACCATAGGCTCTGCTTCTGACTTGGGCCCAAATGGTAAAATGGTCTTATCTATTGGCGATTTCGTTCCAATTCACATTCCAAGTAATATTCGGCATGCTAATTACATTGCCGGTTGCCAAATTGCATTATCTCTTATAGTTTCCGAGATATGGACTATCGATAATTTACACCTTAGGCTCTGCTTTTAACTTGGGCCCAAATTGTAAAATGGTCTTATCTATTGGCGATTTCGTTCCAATTCACATTCCAAGTAATATTCGGCATGCTAATTACATTGCCGGTTGCCAAATTGCATTAACTCTTATAGTTTCCGAGATATGGACTATCGATAATTTACACCTTAGGCTCTGCTTCTAACTTGGGCCCAAATTGTAAAATGGTCTTATCTATTGGCGATTTCGTTCCAATTCACATTCCAAGTAATATTCGGCATGCTAATTACATTGCCGGTTGCCAAATTGCATTATCTCTTATAGTTTCCGAGATATGGACTATCGATAATTTACACCTTAGGCTCTGCTTCTAACTTGGGCCCAAATTGTAAAATGGTCTTATCTATTGGCGATTTCGTTCCAATTCACATTCCAAGTAATATTCGGCATGCTAATTACATTGCCGGTTGCCAAATTGCATTATCTCTTATAGTTTCCGAGATATGGACTATCGATAATTTACACCTTAGGCTCTGCTTCTAACTTGGGCCCAAATTGTAAAATGGTCTTATCTATTGGCGATTTCGTTCCAATTCACATTCCAAGTAATATTCGGCATGCTAATTACATTGCCGGTTGCCAAATTGCATTATCTCTTATAGTTTCCGAGATATGGACTATCGATAATTTACACCTTAGGCTCTGCTTCTAACTTGGGCCCAAATCGTAAAATGGTCTTATCTATTGGCGATTTCGTTCCAATTCACATTCCAAGTAATATTCGGCATGCTAATTACATTGCCGGTTGCCAAATTGCATTATCTCTTATAGTTTCCGAGATATGGACTATCGATAATTTACACCTTAGGCTCTGCTTCTAACTTGGGCCCAAATTGTAAAATGGTCTTATCTATTGGCGATTTCGTTCCAATTCTCATTCCAAGTAATATTCGGCATGCTAATTACATTGCCGGTTGCCAAATTGCATTATCTCTTATAGTTTCCGAGATATGGACTATCGATAATTTACACCTTAGGCTCTGCTTCTAACTTGGGCCCAAATTGTAAAATTGTCTTATCTATTGGCGATTTCGTTCCAATTCACATTCCAAGTAATATTCGGCATGCTAATTACATTGCCGGTTGCCAAATTGCATTATCTCTTATAGTTTCCGAGATATGGACTATCGATAATTTACACCTTAGGCTCTGCTTCTAACTTGGGCCCAAATTGTAAAATGGTCTTATCTATTGGCGATTTCGTTCCAATTCACATTCCAAGTAATATTCGGCATGCTAATTACATTGCCGATTGCCAAATTGCATTATCTCTTATAGTTTCCGAGATATGGACTATCGATAATTTACACCTTAGGCTCTGCTTCTAACTTGGGCCCAAATTGTAAAATGGTCTTATCTATTGGCGATTTCGTTCCAATTCACACTCCAAGTAATATTCGGCATGCTAATTACATTGCCGGTTGCGAAATTGCATTATCTCTTATAGTTTCCGAGATATGGACTATCGATAATTTACACCTTAGGCTCTGCTTCTAACTTGGGCCCAAATTGTAAAATGGTCTTATCTATTGGCGATTTCGTTCCAATTCACATTCCAAGAAATATTCGGCATGCTAATTACATTGCCGGTTGCCAAATTGCATTATCTCTTATAGTTTCCGAGATATGGACTATCGATAATTTACACCTTAGGCTCTGCTTCTAACTTGGGCCCAAATTGTAAAATGGTCTTATCTATTGGCGATTTCGTTCCAATTCACATTCCAAGTAATATTCGGCATGCTAATTACATTGCCGGTTGCCAAATTGCATTATCTCTTATAGTTTCCGAGATATGGACTATCGATAATTTACACCTTAGGCTCTGCTTCTAACTTGGGCCCAAATTGTAAAATGGTCTTATCTATTGGCGATTTCGTTCCAATTCACATTCCAAGTAATATTCGGCATGCTAATTACATCGCCGGTTGCCAAATTGCATTATCTCTTATAGTTTCCGAGATATGGACTATCGATAATTTACACCTTAGGCTCTGCTTCTAACTTGGGCCCAAATTGTAAAATGGTCTTATCTATTGGCGATTTCGTTCCAATTCACACTCCAAGTAATATTCGGCATGCTAATTACATTGCCGGTTGCGAAATTGCATTATCTCTTATAGTTTCCGAGATATGGACTATCGATAATTTACACCTTAGGCTCTGCTTCTAACTTGGGCCCAAATTGTAAAATGGTCTTATCTATTGGCGATTTCGTTCCAATTCACATTCCAAGTAATATTCGGCATGCTAATTACATTGCCGGTTGCCAAATTGCATTATCTCTTATAGTTTCCGAGATATGGACTATCGATAATTTACACCTTAGGCTCTGCTTCTAACTTGGGCCCAAATTGTAAAATGGTCTTATATATTGGCGATTTCGTTCCAATTCACATTCCAAGTAATATTCGGCATGCTAATTACATTGCCGGTTGCCAAATTGCATTATCTCTTATAGTTTCCGAGATATGGACTATCGATAATTTACACCTTAGGCCCTGCTTCTAACTTGGGCCCAAATTGTAAAATGGTCTTATCTATTGGCGATTTCGTCCCAATTCACATTCCAAGTGATATTCGGCATGCTAATTACATTGCCGGTTGCGAAATTGCATTATCTCTTATAGTTTCCGAGATATGGACTATCAATAATTTACACCTTAGGCTCTGCTTCTAACTTGGGCCCAAATTGTAAAATGGTCTTATCTATTGGCGATTTCGTTCCAATTCACATTCCAAGTAATATTCGGCATGCTAATTACATTGCCGGTTGCGAAATTGCATTATCTCTTATAGTTTCCGAGATATGGACTATCAATAATTTACACCTTAGGCTCTGCTTCTAAATTGGGCCCAAATTGTAAAATGGTCTTATCTATTGGCGATTTCGTTCCAATTCACATTCCAAGTAATATTCGGCATGCTAATTACATTGCCGGTTGCCAAATTGAATTATCTCTTATAGTTTCCGAGATATGGACTATCGATAATTTACACCTTAGGCTCTGCTTCTAACTTGGGCCCAAATTGTAAAATGGTCTTACCTATTGGCGATTTCGTTCCAATTCACATTCCAAGTAATATTCGGCATGCTAATTGCATTGCCGGTTGCCAAATTGCATTATCTCTTATAGTTTCCGAGATATGGACTATCGATAATTTACACCATAGGCTCTGCTTCTGACTTGGGCCCAAATGGTAAAATGGTCTTATCTATTGGCGATTTCGTTCCAATTCACATTCCAAGTAATATTCGGCATGCTAATTACATTGCCGGTTGCCAAATTGCATTATCTCTTATAGTTTCCGAGATATGGACTATCGATAATTTACACCTTAGGCTCTGCTTCTAACTTGGGCCCAAATTGTAAAATGGTCTTATCTATTGGCGATTTCGTTCCAATTCACATTCCAAGTAATATTCGGCATGCTAATTACATTGCCGGTTGCCAAATTGCATTAACTCTTATAGTTTCCGAGATATGGACTATCGATAATTTACACCTTAGGCTCTGCTTCTAACTTGGGCCCAAATTGTAAAATGGTCTTATCTATTGGCGATTTCGTTCCAATTCACATTCCAAGTAATATTCGGCATGCTAATTACATTGCCGGTTGCCAAATTGCATTATCTCTTATAGTTTCCGAGATATGGACTATCGATAATTTACACCTTAGGCTCTGCTTCTAACTTGGGCCCAAATTGTAAAATGGTCTTATCTATTGGCGATTTCGTTCCAATTCACATTCCAAGTAATATTCGGCATGCTAATTACATTGCCGGTTGCCAAATTGCATTATCTCTTATAGTTTCCGAGATATGGACTATCGATAATTTACACCTTAGGCTCTGCTTCTAACTTGGGCCCAAATTGTAAAATGGTCTTATCTATTGGCGATTTCGTTCCAATTCACATTCCAAGTAATATTCGGCATGCTAATTACATTGCCGGTTGCCAAATTGCATTATCTCTTATAGTTTCCGAGATATGGACTATCGATAATTTACACCTTAGGCTCTGCTTCTAACTTGGGCCCAAATCGTAAAATGGTCTTATCTATTGGCGATTTCGTTCCAATTCACATTCCAAGTAATATTCGGCATGCTAATTACATTGCCGGTTGCCAAATTGCATTATCTCTTATAGTTTCCGAGATATGGACTATCGATAATTTACACCTTAGGCTCTGCTTCTAACTTGGGCCCAAATTGTAAAATGGTCTTATCTATTGGCGATTTCGTTCCAATTCTCATTCCAAGTAATATTCGGCATGCTAATTACATTGCCGGTTGCCAAATTGCATTATCTCTTATAGTTTCCGAGATATGGACTATCGATAATTTACACCTTAGGCTCTGCTTCTAACTTGGGCCCAAATTGTAAAATTGTCTTATCTATTGGCGATTTCGTTCCAATTCACATTCCAAGTAATATTCGGCATGCTAATTACATTGCCGGTTGCCAAATTGCATTATCTCTTATAGTTTCCGAGATATGGACTATCGATAATTTACACCTTAGGCTCTGCTTCTAACTTGGGCCCAAATTGTAAAATGGTCTTATCTATTGGCGATTTCGTTCCAATTCACATTCCAAGTAATATTCGGCATGCTAATTACATTGCCGATTGCCAAATTGCATTATCTCTTATAGTTTCCGAGATATGGACTATCGATAATTTACACCTTAGGCTCTGCTTCTAACTTGGGCCCAAATTGTAAAATGGTCTTATCTATTGGCGATTTCGTTCCAATTCACACTCCAAGTAATATTCGGCATGCTAATTACATTGCCGGTTGCGAAATTGCATTATCTCTTATAGTTTCCGAGATATGGACTATCGATAATTTACACCTTAGGCTCTGCTTCTAACTTGGGCCCAAATTGTAAAATGGTCTTATCTATTGGCGATTTCGTTCCAATTCACATTCCAAGAAATATTCGGCATGCTAATTACATTGCCGGTTGCCAAATTGCATTATCTCTTATAGTTTCCGAGATAAGGACTATCGATAATTTACACCTTAGGCTCTGCTTCTAACTTGGGCCCAAATTGTAAAATGGTCTTATCTATTGGCGATTTCGTTCCAATTCACATTCCAAGTAATATTCGGCATGCTAATTACATTGCCGGTTGCCAAATTGCATTATCTCTTATAGTTTCCGAGATATGGACTATCGATAATTTACACCTTAGGCTCTGCTTCTAACTTGGGCCCAAATTGTAAAATGGTCTTATCTATTGGCGATTTCGTTCCAATTCACATTCCAAGTAATATTCGGCATGCTAATTACATCGCCGGTTGCCAAATTGCATTATCTCTTATAGTTTCCGAGATATGGACTATCGATAATTTACACCTTAGGCTCTGCTTCTAACTTGGGCCCAAATTGTAAAATGGTCTTATCTATTGGCGATTTCGTTCCAATTCACACTCCAAGTAATATTCGGCATGCTAATTACATTGCCGGTTGCGAAATTGCATTATCTCTTATAGTTTCCGAGATATGGACTATCGATAATTTACACCTTAGGCTCTGCTTCTAACTTGGGCCCAAATTGTAAAATGGTCTTATCTATTGGCGATTTCGTTCCAATTCACATTCCAAGTAATATTCGGCATGCTAATTACATTGCCGGTTGCCAAATTGCATTATCTCTTATAGTTTCCGAGATATGGACTATCGATAATTTACACCTTAGGCTCTGCTTCTAACTTGGGCCCAAATTGTAAAATGGTCTTATATATTGGCGATTTCGTTCCAATTCACATTCCAAGTAATATTCGGCATGCTAATTACATTGCCGGTTGCCAAATTGCATTATCTCTTATAGTTTCCGAGATATGGACTATCGATAATTTACACCTTAGGCCCTGCTTCTAACTTGGGCCCAAATTGTAAAATGGTCTTATCTATTGGCGATTTCGTCCCAATTCACATTCCAAGTGATATTCGGCATGCTAATTACATTGCCGGTTGCGAAATTGCATTATCTCTTATAGTTTCCGAGATATGGACTATCAATAATTTACACCTTAGGCTCTGCTTCTAACTTGGGCCCAAATTGTAAAATGGTCTTATCTATTGGCGATTTCGTTCCAATTCACATTCCAAGTAATATTCGGCATGCTAATTACATTGCCGGTTGCGAAATTGCATTATCTCTTATAGTTTCCGAGATATGGACTATCAATAATTTACACCTTAGGCTCTGCTTCTAAATTGGGCCCAAATTGTAAAATGGTCTTATCTATTGGCGATTTCGTTCCAATTCACATTCCAAGTAATATTCGGCATGCTAATTACATTGCCGGTTGCCAAATTGCATTATCTCTTATAGTTTCCGAGATATGGACTATCGATAATTTACACCTTAGGCTCTGCTTCTAACTTGGGCCCAAATTGTAAAATGTTTTATCTATTGGCGATTTCGTTCCAATTCACATTCCAAGTAATATTCGGCATGCTAATTACATTGCCGGTTGCCAAATTGCATTATCTCTTATAGTTTCCGAGATATGGACTATCGATAATTTACACCTTAGGCTCTGCTTCTAACTTGGGCCCAAATTGTAAAATGGTCTTATCTATTGGCGATTTCGTTCCAATTCACATTCCAAGTAATATTCGGCATGCTAATTACATTGCCGGTTGCCAAATTGCATTATCTCTTATAGTTTCCGAGATATGGACTATCGATAATTTACACCTTAGGCTCTGCTTCTAACTTGGGCCCAAATTGTAAAATGGTCTTATCTATTGGCGATTTCGTTCTAATTCACATTCCAAGTAATATTCGGCATGCTAATTACATTGCCGGTTGCCAAATTGCATTATCTCTTATAGTTTCCGAGATATGGACTATCGATAATTTACACCTTAGGCTCTGCTTCTAACTTGGGCCCAAATTGTAAAATGGTCTTATCTATTGGCGATTTCGTTCCAATTCACATTCCAAGTAATATTCGGCATGCTAATTACATTGCCGGTTGCCAAATTGCATTATCTCTTATAGTTTCCGAGATATGGACTATCGATAATTTACACCTTAGGCTCTGCTTCTAACTTGGGCCCAAATTGTAAAATGGTCTTATCTATTGGCGATTTCGTTCCAATTCACACTCCAAGTAATATTCGGCATGCTAATTACATTGCCGGTTGCGAAATTGCATTATCTCTTATAGTTTCCGAGATATGGACTATCGATAATTTACACCTTAGGCTCTGCTTCTAACTTGGGCCCAAATTGTAAAATGGTCTTATCTATTGGCGATTTCGTTCCAATTCACATTCCAAGTAATATTCGGCATGCTAATTACATTGCCGGTTGCCAAATTGCATTAACTCTTATAGTTTCCGAGATATGGACTATCGATAATTTACACCTTAGGCTCTGCTTCTAACTTGGGCCCAAATTGTAAAATGGTCTTATCTATTGGCGATTTCGTTCCAATTCACATTCCAAGTAATATTCGACATGCTAATTACATTGCCGGTTGCCAAATTGCATTATCTCTTATAGTTTCCGAGATATGGACTATCGATAATTTACACCATAGGCTCTGCTTCTAACTTGGGCCCAAATTGTAAAATGGCCTTATCTATTGGCGATTTCGTTCCAATTCACATTCCAAGTAATATTCGGCATGCTAATTACATTGCCGGTTGCCAAATTGCATTATCTCTTATAGTTTCCGAGATATGGACTATCGATAATTTACACCTTAGGCTCTGCTTCTAACTTGGGCCCAAATTGTAAAATGGTCTTATCTATTGGCGATTTCGTTCCAATTCACATTCCAAGTAATATTCGGCATGCTAATTACATTGCCGGTTGCCAAATTGCATTATCTCTTATAGTTTCCGAGATATGGACTATCGATAATTTACACCTTAGGCTCTGCTTCTAACTTGGGCCCAAATTGTAAAATGGTCTTACCTATTGGCGATTTCGTTCCAATTCACATTCCAAGTAATATTCGGCATGCTAATTGCATTGCCGGTTGCCAAATTGCATTATCTCTTATAGTTTCCGAGATATGGACTATCGATAATTTACACCATAGGCTCTGCTTCTGACTTGGGCCCAAATGGTAAAATGGTCTTATCTATTGGCGATTTCGTTCCAATTCACATTCCAAGTAATATTCGGCATGCTAATTACATTGCCGGTTGCCAAATTGCATTATCTCTTATAGTTTCCGAGATATGGACTATCGATAATTTACACCTTAGGCTCTGCTTCTAACTTGGGCCCAAATTGTAAAATGGTCTTATCTATTGGCGATTTCGTTCCAATTCACATTCCAAGTAATATTCGGCATGCTAATTACATTGCCGGTTGCCAAATTGCATTAACTCTTATAGTTTCCGAGATATGGACTATCGATAATTTACACCTTAGGCTCTGCTTCTAACTTGGGCCCAAATTGTAAAATGGTCTTATCTATTGGCGATTTCGTTCCAATTCACATTCCAAGTAATATTCGGCATGCTAATTACATTGCCGGTTGCCAAATTGCATTATCTCTTATAGTTTCCGAGATATGGACTATCGATAATTTACACCTTAGGCTCTGCTTCTAACTTGGGCCCAAATTGTAAAATGGTCTTATCTATTGGCGATTTCGTTCCAATTCACATTCCAAGTAATATTCGGCATGCTAATTACATTGCCGGTTGCCAAATTGCATTATCTCTTATAGTTTCCGAGATATGGACTATCGATAATTTACACCTTAGGCTCTGCTTCTAACTTGGGCCCAAATTGTAAAATGGTCTTATCTATTGGCGATTTCGTTCCAATTCACATTCCAAGTAATATTCGGCATGCTAATTACATTGCCGGTTGCCAAATTGCATTATCTCTTATAGTTTCCGAGATATGGACTATCGATAATTTACACCTTAGGCTCTGCTTCTAACTTGGGCCCAAATCGTAAAATGGTCTTATCTATTGGCGATTTCGTTCCAATTCACATTCCAAGTAATATTCGGCATGCTAATTACATTGCCGGTTGCCAAATTGCATTATCTCTTATAGTTTCCGAGATATGGACTATCGATAATTTACACCTTAGGCTCTGCTTCTAACTTGGGCCCAAATTGTAAAATGGTCTTATCTATTGGCGATTTCGTTCCAATTCTCATTCCAAGTAATATTCGGCATGCTAATTACATTGCCGGTTGCCAAATTGCATTATCTCTTATAGTTTCCGAGATATGGACTATCGATAATTTACACCTTAGGCTCTGCTTCTAACTTGGGCCCAAATTGTAAAATTGTCTTATCTATTGGCGATTTCGTTCCAATTCACATTCCAAGTAATATTCGGCATGCTAATTACATTGCCGGTTGCCAAATTGCATTATCTCTTATAGTTTCCGAGATATGGACTATCGATAATTTACACCTTAGGCTCTGCTTCTAACTTGGGCCCAAATTGTAAAATGGTCTTATCTATTGGCGATTTCGTTCCAATTCACATTCCAAGTAATATTCGGCATGCTAATTACATTGCCGATTGCCAAATTGCATTATCTCTTATAGTTTCCGAGATATGGACTATCGATAATTTACACCTTAGGCTCTGCTTCTAACTTGGGCCCAAATTGTAAAATGGTCTTATCTATTGGCGATTTCGTTCCAATTCACACTCCAAGTAATATTCGGCATGCTAATTACATTGCCGGTTGCGAAATTGCATTATCTCTTATAGTTTCCGAGATATGGACTATCGATAATTTACACCTTAGGCTCTGCTTCTAACTTGGGCCCAAATTGTAAAATGGTCTTATCTATTGGCGATTTCGTTCCAATTCACATTCCAAGAAATATTCGGCATGCTAATTACATTGCCGGTTGCCAAATTGCATTATCTCTTATAGTTTCCGAGATATGGACTATCGATAATTTACACCTTAGGCTCTGCTTCTAACTTGGGCCCAAATTGTAAAATGGTCTTATCTATTGGCGATTTCGTTCCAATTCACATTCCAAGTAATATTCGGCATGCTAATTACATTGCCGGTTGCCAAATTGCATTATCTCTTATAGTTTCCGAGATATGGACTATCGATAATTTACACCTTAGGCTCTGCTTCTAACTTGGGCCCAAATTGTAAAATGGCCTTATCTATTGGCGATTTCGTTCCAATTCACATTCCAAGTAATATTCGGCATGCTAATTACATCGCCGGTTGCCAAATTGCATTATCTCTTATAGTTTCCGAGATATGGACTATCGATAATTTACACCTTAGGCTCTGCTTCTAACTTGGGCCCAAATTGTAAAATGGTCTTATCTATTGGCGATTTCGTTCCAATTCACACTCCAAGTAATATTCGGCATGCTAATTACATTGCCGGTTGCGAAATTGCATTATCTCTTATAGTTTCCGAGATATGGACTATCGATAATTTACACCTTAGGCTCTGCTTCTAACTTGGGCCCAAATTGTAAAATGGTCTTATCTATTGGCGATTTCGTTCCAATTCACATTCCAAGTAATATTCGGCATGCTAATTACATTGCCGGTTGCCAAATTGCATTATCTCTTATAGTTTCCGAGATATGGACTATCGATAATTTACACCTTAGGCTCTGCTTCTAACTTGGGCCCAAATTGTAAAATGGTCTTATCTATTGGCGATTTCGTTCCAATTCACATTCCAAGTAATATTCGGCATGCTAATTACATTGCCGGTTGCCAAATTGCATTATCTCTTATAGTTTCCGAGATATGGACTATCGATAATTTACACCTTAGGCCCTGCTTCTAACTTGGGCCCAAATTGTAAAATGGTCTTATCTATTGGCAATTTCGTCCCAATTCACATTCCAAGTGATATTCGGCATGCTAATTACATTGCCGGTTGCGAAATTGCATTATCTCTTATAGTTTCCGAGATATGGACTATCAATAATTTACACCTTAGGCTCTGCTTCTAACTTGGGCCCAAATTGTAAAATGGTCTTATCTATTGGCGATTTCGTTCCAATTCACATTCCAAGTAATATTCGGCATGCTAATTACATTGCCGGTTGCCAAATTGCATTATCTCTTATAGTTTCCGAGATATGGACTATCGATAATTTACACCTTAGGCTCTGCTTCTAACTTGGGCCCAAATTGTAAAATGGTCTTATCTATTGGCGATTTCGTTCCAATTCACATTCCAAGTAATATTCGGCATGCTAATTACATTGCCGGTTGCCAAATTGCATTATCTCTTATAGTTTCCGAGATATGGACTATCGATAATTTACACCTTAGGCTCTGCTTCTAACTTGGGCCCAAATTGTAAAATGGTCTTATCTATTGGCGATTTCGTTCCAATTCACACTCCAAGTAATATTCGGCATGCTAATTACATTGCCGGTTGCGAAATTGCATTATCTCTTATAGTTTCCGAGATATGGACTATCGATAATTTACACCTTAGGCTCTGCTTCTAACTTGGGCCCAAATTGTAAAATGGTCTTATCTATTGGCGATTTCGTTCCAATTCACATTCCAAGTAATATTCGGCATGCTAATTACATTGCCGGTTGCCAAATTGAATTATCTCTTATAGTTTCCGAGATATGGACTATCGATAATTTACACCTTAGGCTCTGCTTCTAACTTGGGCCCAAATTGTAAAATGGTCTTCTCTATTGGCGATTTCGTCCCAATTCACATTCCAAGTAATATTCGGCATGCTAATTACATTGCCGTTTGCGAAATTGCATTATCTCTTATAGTTTCAGAGATATGGACTATCGATAATTTACACCTTAGGCTCTGCTTTTAACTTGGGCCCAAATTGTAAAATGGTCTTATCTATTGGCGATTTCGTTCCAATTCACATTCCAAGTAATATTCGGCATGCTAATTACATTGCCGGTTGCCAAATTGCATTATCTCTTATAGTTTCCGAGATATGGACTATCGATAATTTACACCTTAGGCTCTGCTTCTAACTTGGGCCCAAATTGTAAAATGGTCTTATCTATTGGCGATTTCGTTCCAATTCACATTCCAAGTAATATTCGGCATGCTAATTACATTGCCGGTTGCCAAATTGCATTAACTCTTATAGTTTCCGAGATATGGACTATCGATAATTTACACCTTAGGCTCTACTTCTTACTTGGGCCCAAATTGTAAAATGGTCTTATCTATTGGCGATTTCGTTCCAATTCACATTCCAAGTATTATTCGGCATGCTAATTACATTGCCGGTTGCCAAATTGCATTATCTCTTATAGTTTCCGAGATATGGACTATCGATAATTTACACCATAGGCTCTGCTTCTAACTTGGGCCCAAATTGTAAAATGGTCTTATCTATTGGCGATTTCGTTCCAATTCACATTCCAAGTAATATTCGGCATGCTAATTACATTGCCGGTTGCCAAACTGCATTATCTCTTATAGTTTCCGAGATATGGACTATCGATAATTTACACCTTAGGCTCTGCTTCTAACTTGGGCCCAAATTGTAAAATGGTCTTATCTATTGGCGATTTCGTTCCAATTCACATTTCAAGTAATATTCGGCATGCTAATTACATTGCCGGTTGCCAAATTGCATTATCTCTTATAGTTTCCGAGATATGGACTATCGATAATTTACACCTTAGGCTCTGCTTCTAACTTGGGCCCAAATTGTAAAATGGTCTTATCTATTGGCGATTTCGTTCCAATTCACATTCCAAGTAATATTCGGCATGCTAATTACATTGCCGGTTGCCAAATTGAATTATCTCTAATAGTTTCCGAGATATGGACTATCGATAATTTACACCTTAGGCTCTGCTTCTAACTTGGGCCCAAATTTTAAAATGGTCTTACCTATTGGCGATTTCGTTCCAATTCACATTCCAAGTAATATTCGGCATGCTAATTGCATTGCCGGTTGCCAAATTGCATTATCTCTTATAATTTCCGAGATATGGACTATCGATAATTTACACCTTAGGCTCTGCTTCTATCTTGGGCCCAAATTGTAAAATGGTCTTATCTATTGGCGATTTCGTTCCAATTCACATTCCAAGTAATATTCGGCATGCTAATTACATTGCCGGTTGCCAAATTGCATTATCTCTTATAGTTTCCGAGATATGGACTATCGATAATTTACACCTTAGGCTCTGCTTGTAACTTGGGTCCAAATTGTAAAATGGTCTTATCTATTGGCGATTTCGTTCCAATTCACATTCCAAGTAATATTCGGTATGCTAATTACATTGCCGGTTGCCAAATTGCATTAACTCTTATAGTTTCCGAGATATGGACTATCGATTATTTACACCTTAGGCTCTGCTTCTAACTTGGGCCCAAATTGTAAAATGGTCTTATCTATTGGCGATTTCGTTTCAATTCACATTCCAAGTAATATTCGGCATGCTAATTACATTGCCGGTTGCCAAATTGCATTATCTCTTATAGTTTCCGAGATATGGACTATCGATAATTTACACCATAGGCTCTGCTTATAACTTGGGCCCAAATTGTAAAATGGTCTTATCTATTGGCGATTTCGTTCCAATTCACATTCCAAGTAATATTCGGCATGCTAATTGCATTGCCGGTTGCCAAATTGCATTATCTCTTATAGTTTCCGAGATATGGACTATCGATAATTTACACCATAGGCTCTGCTTCTGACTTGGGCCCAAATGGTAAAATGGTCTTATCTATTGGCGATTTCGTTCCAATTCACATTCCAAGTAATATTCGGCATGCTAATTACATTGCCGGTTGCCAAATTGCATTATCTCTTATAGTTTCCGAGATATGGACTATCGATAATTTACACCTTAGGCTCTGCTTCTAACTTGGGCCCAAATTGTAAAATGGTCTTATCTATTGGCGATTTCGTTCCAATTCTCATTCCAAGTAATATTCGGCATGCTAATTACATTGCCGGTTGCCAAATTGCATTATCTCTTATAGTTTCCGAGATATGGACTATCGATAATTTACACCTTAGGCTCTGCTTCTAACTTGGGCCCAAATTGTAAAATTGTCTTATCTATTGGCGATTTCGTTCCAATTCACATTCCAAGTAATATTCGGCATGCTAATTACATTGCCGGTTGCCAAATTGCATTATCTCTTATAGTTTCCGAGATATGGACTATCGATAATTTACACCTTAGGCTCTGCTTCTAACTTGGGCCCAAATTGTAAAATGGTCTTATCTATTGGCGATTTCGTTCCAATTCACATTCCAAGTAATATTCGGCATGCTAATTACATTGCCGATTGCCAAATTGCATTATCTCTTATAGTTTCCGAGATATGGACTATCGATAATTTACACCATAGGCTCTGCTTCTGACTTGGGCCCAAATGGTAAAATGGTCTTATCTATTGGCGATTTCGTTCCAATTCACATTCCAAGTAATATTCGGCATGCTAATTACATTGCCGGTTGCCAAATTGCATTATCTCTTATAGTTTCCGAGATATGGACTATCGATAATTTACACCTTAGGCTCTGCTTCTAACTTGGGCCCAAATTGTAAAATGGTCTTATCTATTGGCGATTTCGTTCCAATTCTCATTCCAAGTAATATTCGGCATGCTAATTACATTGCCGGTTGCCAAATTGCATTATCTCTTATAGTTTCCGAGATATGGACTATCGATAATTTACACCTTAGGCTCTGCTTCTAACTTGGGCCCAAATTGTAAAATTGTCTTATCTATTGGCGATTTCGTTCCAATTCACATTCCAAGTAATATTCGGCATGCTAATTACATTGCCGGTTGCCAAATTGCATTATCTCTTATAGTTTCCGAGATATGGACTATCGATAATTTACACCTTAGGCTCTGCTTCTAACTTGGGCCCAAATTGTAAAATGGTCTTATCTATTGGCGATTTCGTTCCAATTCACATTCCAAGTAATATTCGGCATGCTAATTACATTGCCGATTGCCAAATTGCATTATCTCTTATAGTTTCCGAGATATGGACTATCGATAATTTACACCTTAGGCTCTGCTTCTAACTTGGGCCCAAATTGTAAAATGGTCTTATCTATTGGCGATTTCGTTCCAATTCACACTCCAAGTAATATTCGGCATGCTAATTACATTGCCGGTTGCGAAATTGCATTATCTCTTATAGTTTCCGAGATATGGACTATCGATAATTTACACCTTAGGCTCTGCTTCTAACTTGGGCCCAAATTGTAAAATGGTCTTATCTATTGGCGATTTCGTTCCAATTCACATTCCAAGAAATATTCGGCATGCTAATTACATTGCCGGTTGCCAAATTGCATTATCTCTTATAGTTTCCGAGATATGGACTATCGATAATTTACACCTTAGGCTCTGCTTCTAACTTGGGCCCAAATTGTAAAATGGTCTTATCTATTGGCGATTTCGTTCCAATTCACATTCCAAGTAATATTCGGCATGCTAATTACATTGCCGGTTGCCAAATTGCATTATCTCTTATAGTTTCCGAGATATGGACTATCGATAATTTACACCTTAGGCTCTGCTTCTAACTTGGGCCCAAATTGTAAAATGGTCTTATCTATTGGCGATTTCGTTCCAATTCACATTCCAAGTAATATTCGGCATGCTAATTACATCGCCGGTTGCCAAATTGCATTATCTCTTATAGTTTCCGAGATATGGACTATCGATAATTTACACCTTAGGCTCTGCTTCTAACTTGGGCCCAAATTGTAAAATGGTCTTATCTATAGGCGATTTCGTTCCAATTCACATTCCAAGTAATATTCGGCATGCTAATTACATTGCCGGTTGCCAAATTGCATTATCTCTTATAGTTTCCGAGATATGGACTATCGATAATTTACACCTTAGGCTCTGCTTCTAACTTGGGCCCAAATTGTAAAATGGTCTTATCTATTGGCGATTTCGTTCCAATTCACACTCCAAGTAATATTCGGCATGCTAATTACATTGCCGGTTGCGAAATTGCATTATCTCTTATAGTTTCCGAGATATGGACTATCGATAATTTACACCTTAGCCTCTGCTTCTAACTTGGGCCCAAATTGTAAAATGGTCTTATCTATTGGCGATTTCGTTCCAATTCACATATCAAGTAATATTCGGCATGCTAATTACATTGCCGTTTGCGAAATTGCATTATCTCTTATAGTTTCAGAGATATGGACTATCGATAATTTACACCTTAGGCTCTGCTTCTAACTTGGGCCCAAATTGTAAAATGGTCTTATCTATTGGCGATTTCGTTCCAATTCACATTCCAAGTAATATTCGGCATGCTAATTACATTGCCGGCTGCCAAATTGCATTATCTCTTATAGTTTCCGAGATATGGACTATCGATAATTTACACCTTAGGCTCTGCTTCTAACTTGGGCCCAAATTGTAAAATGGTCTTATCTATTAGCGATTTCGTTCCAATTCAAATTCCAAGTAATATTCGGCATGCTAATTACATTGCCGGTTGCCAAATTGCATTAACTCTTATAGTTTCCGAGATATGGACTATCGATAATTTACACCTTAGGCTCTACTTCTAACTTGGGCCCAAATTGTAAAATGGTCTTATCTATTGGCGATTTCGTTCCAATTCACATTCCAAGTATTATTCGGCATGCTAATTATATTGCCGGTTGCCAAATTGCATTATCTCTTATAGTTTCCGAGATATGGACTATCGATAATTTACACCATAGGCTCTGCTTCTAACTTGGGCCCAAATTGTAAAATGGTCTTATCTATTGGCGATTTCGTTCCAATTCACATTCCAAGTAATATTCGGCATGCTAATTACATTGCCGGTTGCCAAATTGCATTATCTCTTATAGTTTCCGAGATATGGACTATCGATAATTTACACCTTAGGCTCTGCTTCTAACTTGGGCCCAAATTGTAAAATGGTCTTATCTATTGGCGATTTCGTTCCAATTCACATTCCAAGTAATATTCGGCATGCTAATTACATTGCCGGTTGCCAAATTGCATTATCTCTTATAGTTTCCGAGATATGGACTATCGATAATTTACACCTTAGGCTCTGCTTCTAACTTGGGCCCAAATTGTAAAATGGTCTTATCTATTGGCGATTTCGTTCCAATTCACATTCCAAGTAATATTCGGCATGCTAATTACATTGCCGGTTGCCAAATTGAATTATCTCTTATAGTTTCCGAGATATGGACTATCGATAATTTACACCTTAGGCTCTGCTTCTAACTTGGGCCCAAATTTTAAAATGGTCTTACCTATTGGCGATTTCGTTCCAATTCACATTCCAAGTAATATTCGGCATGCTAATTGCATTGCCGGTTGCCAAATTGCATTATCTCTTATAGTTTCCGAGATATGGACTATCGATAATTTACACCTTAGGCTCTGCTTCTAAGTTGGGCCCAAATTGTAAAATGGTCTTATCTATTGGCGATTTCGTTCCAATTCACATTCCAAGTAATATTCGGCATGCTAATTACATTGCCGGTTGCCAAATTGCATTATCTCTTATAGTTTCCGAGATATGGTCTATCGATTATTTACACCTTAGGCTCTGCTTCTAACTTGGGCCCAAATTGTAAAATGGTCTTATCTATTGGCGATTTCGTTCCAATTCACATTCCAAGTAATATTCGGCATGCTAAATACATTGCCGGTTGCCAAATTGCATTATCTCTTATAGTTTCCGAGATATGGACTATCGATAATTTACACCTAAGGCTCTGCTTCTAACTTGGGCCCAAATTGTAAAATGGTCTTATCTATTGGCGATTTCGTTCCAATTCACATTCCAAGTAATATTCGGCATGCTATTTACATTGCCGGTTGCCAAATTGCATTTTCTCTTATAGTTTCCGAGATATGGACTATCGATAATTTACACCATAGGCTCTGCTTATAACTTGAGCCCAAATTGTAAAATGGTCTTATCTATTGGCGATTTCGTTCCAATTCACATTCCAAGTAATATTCGGCATGCTAATTACATTGCCGGTTGCCAAATTGCATTATCTCTTATAGTTTCCGAGATATGGACTATCGATAATTTACACCTTAGGCTCTGCTTCTAACTTGGGCCCAAATTGTAAAATGGTCTTATCTATTGGCGATTTCGTTCCAATTCACATTCCAAGTAATATTCGGCATGCTAATTACATTGCCGGTTGCCAAATTGCATTATCTCTTATAGTTTCCGAGATATGGACTATCGATAATTTACACCTTAGGCTCTGCTTCTAACTTGGGCCCAAATTGTAAAATGGTCTTATCTATTGGCGATTTCGTCCCAATTCACATTCCAAGTGATATTCGGCATGCTAATTACATTGCCGGTTGCGAAATTGCATTATCTCTTATAGTTTCCGAGATATGGACTATCAATAATTTACACCTTAGGCTCTGCTTCTAACTTGGGCCCAAATTGTAAAATGGTCTTATCTATTGGCGATTTCGTTCCAATTCACATTCCAAGTAATATTCGGCATGCTAATTACATTGCCGGTTGCCAAATTGCATTATCTCTTATAGTTTCCGAGATATGGACTATCGATAATTTACACCTTAGGCTCTGCTTCTAACTTGGGCCCAAATTGTAAAATGGTCTTATCTATTGGCGATTTCGTTCCAATTCACATTCCAAGTAATATTCGGCATGCTAATTACATTGCCGGTTGCCAAATTGCATTATCTCTTATAGTTTCCGAGATATGGACTATCGATAATTTACACCTTAGGCTCTGCTTCTAACTTGGGCCCAAATTGTAAAATGGTCTTATCTATTGGCGATTTCGTTCCAATTCACTCTCCAAGTAATATTCGGCATGCTAATTACATTGCCGGTTGCGAAATTGCATTATCTCTTATAGTTTCCGAGATATGGACTATCGATAATTTACACCTTAGGCTCTGCTTCTAACTTGGGCCCAAATTGTAAAATGGTCTTATCTATTGGCGATTTCGTTCCAATTCACATTCCAAGTAATATTCGGCATGCTAATTACATTGCCGGTTGCCAAATTGCATTATCTCTTATAGTTTCCGAGATATGGACTATCGATAATTTACACCTTAGGCTCTGCTTCTAACTTGGGCCCAAATTGTAAAATGGTCTTCTCTATTGACGATTTCGTCCCAATTCACATTCCAAGTAATATTCGGCATGCTAATTACATTGCCGTTTGCGAAATTGCATTATCTCTTATAGTTTCAGAGATATGGACTATCGATAATTTACACCTTAGGCTCTGCTTCTAACTTGGGCCCAAATTGTAAAATGGTCTTATCTATAGGCGATTTCGTTCCAATTCACATTCCAAGTAATATTCGGCATGCTAATTACATTGCCGGTTGCCAAATTGCATTATCTCTTATAGTTTCCGAGATATGGACTATCGATAATTTACACCTTAGGCTCTGCTTCTAACTTGGGCCCAAATTGTAAAATGGTCTTATCTATTGGCGATTTCGTTCCAATTCACACTCCAAGTAATATTCGGCATGCTAATTACATTGCCGGTTGCGAAATTGCATTATCTCTTATAGTTTCCGAGATATGGACTATCGATAATTTACACCTTAGCCTCTGCTTCTAACTTGGGCCCAAATTGTAAAATGGTCTTATCTATTGGCGATTTCGTTCCAATTCACATATCAAGTAATATTCGGCATGCTAATTACATTGCCGTTTGCGAAATTGCATTATCTCTTATAGTTTCAGAGATATGGACTATCGATAATTTACACCTTAGGCTCTGCTTCTAACTTGGGCCCAAATTGTAAAATGGTCTTATCTATTGGCGATTTCGTTCCAATTCACATTCCAAGTAATATTCGGCATGCTAATTACATTGCCGGTTGCCAAATTGCATTATCTCTTATAGTTTCCGAGATATGGACTATCGATAATTTACATCTTAGGCTCTGCTTCTAACTTGGGCCCAAATTGTAAAATGGTCTTATCTATTAGCGATTTCGTTCCAATTCAAATTCCAAGTAATATTCGGCATGCTAATTACATTGCCGGTTGCCAAATTGCATTAACTCTTATAGTTTCCGAGATATGGACTATCGATAATTTACACCTTAGGCTCTACTTCTAACTTGGGCCCAAATTGTAAAATGGTCTTATCTATTGGCGATTTCGTTCCAATTCACATTCCAAGTATTATTCGGCATGCTAATTATATTGCCGGTTGCCAAATTGCATTATCTCTTATAGTTTCCGAGATATGGACTATCGATAATTTACACCATAGGCTCTGCTTCTAACTTGGGCCCAAATTGTAAAATGGTCTTATCTATTGGCGATTTCGTTCCAATTCACATTCCAAGTAATATTCGGCATGCTAATTACATTGCCGGTTGCCAAATTGCATTATCTCTTATAGTTTCCGAGATATGGACTATCGATAATTTACACCTTAGGCTCTGCTTCTAACTTGGGCCCAAATTGTAAAATGGTCTTATCTATTGGCGATTTCGTTCCAATTCACATTCCAAGTAATATTCGGCATGCTAATTACATTGCCGGTTGCCAAATTGCATTATCTCTTATAGTTTCCGAGATATGGACTATCGATAATTTACACCTTAGGCTCTGCTTCTAACTTGGGCCCAAATTGTTAAAATGGTCTTATCTATTGGCGATTTCGTTCCAATTCACATTCCAAGTAATATTCGGCATGCTAATTACATTGCCGGTTGCCAAATTGAATTATCTCTTATAGTTTCCGAGATATGGACTATCGATAATTTACACCTTAGGCTCTGCTTCTAACTTGGGCCCAAATTTTAAAATGGTCTTACCTATTGGCGATTTCGTTCCAATTCACATTCCAAGTAATATTCGGCATGCTAATTGCATTGCCGGTTGCCAAATTGCATTATCTCTTATAGTTTCCGAGATATGGACTATCGATAATTTACACCTTAGGCTCTGCTTCTAAGTTGGGCCCAAATTGTAAAATGGTCTTATCTATTGGCGATTTCGTTCCAATTCACATTCCAAGTAATATTCGGCATGCTAATTACATTGCCGGTTGCCAAATTGCATTATCTCTTATAGTTTCCGAGATATGGACTATCGATAATTTACACCTTAGGCTCTGCTTCTAACTTGGGCCCAAATTGTAAAATGGTCTTATCTATTGGCGATTTCGTTCCAATTCACATTCCAAGTAATATTCGGCATGCTAATTACATTGCCGGTTGCCAAATTGCATTAACTCTTATAGTTTCCGAGATATGGACTATCGATTATTTACACCTTAGGCTCTGCTTCTAACTTGGGCCCAAATTGTAAAATGGTCTTATCTATTGGCGATTTCGTTCCAATTCACATTCCAAGTAATATTCGGCATGCTAAATACATTGCCGGTTGCCAAATTGCATTATCTCTTATAGTTTCCGAGATATGGACTATCGATAATTTACACCTAAGGCTCTGCTTCTAACTTGGGCCCAAATTGTAAAATGGTCTTATCTATTGGCGATTTCGTTCCAATTCACATTCCAAGTAATATTCGGCATGCTATTTACATTGCCGGTTGCCAAATTGCATTTTCTCTTATAGTTTCCGAGATATGGACTATCGATAATTTACACCATAGGCTCTGCTTATAACTTGAGCCCAAATTGTAAAATGGTCTTATCTATTGGCGATTTCGTTCCAATTCACATTCCAAGTAATATTCGGCATGCTAATTACATTGCCGGTTGCCAAATTGCATTATCTCTTATAGTTTCCGAGATATGGACTATCGATAATTTACACCTTAGGCTCTGCTTCTAACTTGGGCCCAAATTGTAAAATGGTCTTATCTATTGGCGATTTCGTTCCAATTCACTCTCCAAGTAATATTCGGCATGCTAATTACATTGCCGGTTGCGAAATTGCATTATCTCTTATAGTTTCCGAGATATGGACTATCGATAATTTACACCTTAGGCTCTGCTTCTAACTTGGGCCCAAATTGTAAAATGGTCTTATCTATTGGCGATTTCGTTCCAATTCACATTCCAAGTAATATTCGGCATGCTAATTACATTGCCGGTTGCCAAATTGCATTATCTCTTATAGTTTCCGAGATATGGACTATCGATAATTTACACCTTAGGCTCTGCTTCTAACTTGGGCCCAAATTGTAAAATGGTCTTCTCTATTGACGATTTCGTCCCAATTCACATTCCAAGTAATATTCGGCATGCTAATTACATTGCCGTTTGCGAAATTGCATTATCTCTTATAGTTTCAGAGATATGGACTATCGATAATTTACACCTTAGGCTCTGCTTCTAACTTGGGCCCAAATTGTAAAATGGTCTTATCTATAGGCGATTTCGTTCCAATTCACATTCCAAGTAATATTCGGCATGCTAATTACATTGCCGGTTGCCAAATTGCATTATCTCTTATAGTTTCCGAGATATGGACTATCGATAATTTACACCTTAGGCTCTGCTTCTAACTTGGGCCCAAATTGTAAAATGGTCTTATCTATTGGCGATTTCGTTCCAATTCACACTCCAAGTAATATTCGGCATGCTAATTACATTGCCGGTTGCGAAATTGCATTATCTCTTATAGTTTCCGAGATATGGACTATCGATAATTTACACCTTAGCCTCTGCTTCTAACTTGGGCCCAAATTGTAAAATGGTCTTATCTATTGGCGATTTCGTTCCAATTCACATATCAAGTAATATTCGGCATGCTAATTACATTGCCGTTTGCGAAATTGCATTATCTCTTATAGTTTCAGAGATATGGACTATCGATAATTTACACCTTAGGCTCTGCTTCTAACTTGGGCCCAAATTGTAAAATGGTCTTATCTATTGGCGATTTCGTTCCAATTCACATTCCAAGTAATATTCGGCATGCTAATTACATTGCCGGTTGCCAAATTGCATTATCTCTTATAGTTTCCGAGATATGGACTATCGATAATTTACACCTTAGGCTCTGCTTCTAACTTGGGCCCAAATTGTAAAATGGTCTTATCTATTAGCGATTTCGTTCCAATTCAAATTCCAAGTAATATTCGGCATGCTAATTACATTGCCGGTTGCCAAATTGCATTAACTCTTATAGTTTCCGAGATATGGACTATCGATAATTTACACCTTAGGCTCTACTTCTAACTTGGGCCCAAATTGTAAAATGGTCTTATCTATTGGCGATTTCGTTCCAATTCACATTCCAAGTATTATTCGGCATGCTAATTATATTGCCGGTTGCCAAATTGCATTATCTCTTATAGTTTCCGAGATATGGACTATCGATAATTTACACCATAGGCTCTGCTTCTAACTTGGGCCCAAATTGTAAAATGGTCTTATCTATTGGCGATTTCGTTCCAATTCACATTCCAAGTAATATTCGGCATGCTAATTACATTGCCGGTTGCCAAATTGCATTATCTCTTATAGTTTCCGAGATATGGACTATCGATAATTTACACCTTAGGCTCTGCTTCTAACTTGGGCCCAAATTGTAAAATGGTCTTATCTATTGGCGATTTCGTTCCAATTCACATTCCAAGTAATATTCGGCATGCTAATTACATTGCCGGTTGCCAAATTGCATTATCTCTTATAGTTTCCGAGATATGGACTATCGATAATTTACACCTTAGGCTCTGCTTCTAACTTGGGCCCAAATTGTAAAATGGTCTTATCTATTGGCGATTTCGTTCCAATTCACATTCCAAGTAATATTCGGCATGCTAATTACATTGCCGGTTGCCAAATTGAATTATCTCTTATAGTTTCCGAGATATGGACTATCGATAATTTACACCTTAGGCTCTGCTTCTAACTTGGGCCCAAATTTTAAAATGGTCTTACCTATTGGCGATTTCGTTCCAATTCACATTCCAAGTAATATTCGGCATGCTAATTGCATTGCCGGTTGCCAAATTGCATTATCTCTTATAGTTTCCGAGATATGGACTATCGATAATTTACACCTTAGGCTCTGCTTCTAAGTTGGGCCCAAATTGTAAAATGGTCTTATCTATTGGCGATTTCGTTCCAATTCACATTCCAAGTAATATTCGGCATGCTAATTACATTGCCGGTTGCCAAATTGCATTATCTCTTATAGTTTCCGAGATATGGACTATCGATAATTTACACCTTAGGCTCTGCTTCTAACTTGGGCCCAAATTGTAAAATGGTCTTATCTATTGGCGATTTCGTTCCAATTCACATTCCAAGTAATATTCGGCATGCTAATTACATTGCCGGTTGCCAAATTGCATTAACTCTTATAGTTTCCGAGATATGGACTATCGATTATTTACACCTTAGGCTCTGCTTCTAACTTGGGCCCAAATTGTAAAATGGTCTTATCTATAGGCGATTTCGTTCCAATTCACATTCCAAGTAATATTCGGCATGCTAATTACATTGCCGGTTGCCAAATTGCATTATCTCTTATAGTTTCCGAGATATGGACTATCGATAATTTACACCTTAGGCTCTGCTTCTAACTTGGGCCCAAATTGTAAAATGGTCTTATCTATTGGCGATTTCGTTCCAATTCACACTCCAAGTAATATTCGGCATGCTAATTACATTGCCGGTTGCGAAATTGCATTATCTCTTATAGTTTCCGAGATATGGACTATCGATAATTTACACCTTAGCCTCTGCTTCTAACTTGGGCCCAAATTGTAAAATGGTCTTATCTATTGGCGATTTCGTTCCAATTCACATATCAAGTAATATTCGGCATGCTAATTACATTGCCGTTTGCGAAATTGCATTATCTCTTATAGTTTCAGAGATATGGACTATCGATAATTTACACCTTAGGCTCTGCTTCTAACTTGGGCCCAAATTGTAAAATGGTCTTATCTATTGGCGATTTCGTTCCAATTCACATTCCAAGTAATATTCGGCATGCTAATTACATTGCCGGTTGCCAAATTGCATTATCTCTTATAGTTTCCGAGATATGGACTATCGATAATTTACACCTTAGGCTCTGCTTCTAACTTGGGCCCAAATTGTAAAATGGTCTTATCTATTGGCGATTTCGTTCCAATTCACATTCCAAGTAATATTCGGCATGCTAATTACATTGCCGGTTGCCAAATTGCATTATCTCTTATAGTTTCCGAGATATGGACTATCGATAATTTACACCTTAGGCTCTGCTTCTAACTTGGGCCCAAATTGTAAAATGGTCTTATCTATTGGCGATTTCGTTCCAATTCACATTCCAAGTGATATTCGGCATGCTAATTACATTGCCGGTTGCGAAATTGCATTATCTCTTATAGTTTCCGAGATATGGACTATCAATAATTTACACCTTAGGCTCTGCTTCTAACTTGGGCCCAAATTGTAAAATGGTCTTATCTATTGGCGATTTCGTTCCAATTCACATTCCAAGTAATATTCGGCATGCTAATTACATTGCCGGTTGCCAAATTGCATTATCTCTTATAGTTTCCGAGATATGGACTATCGATAATTTACACCTTAGGCTCTGCTTCTAACTTGGGCCCAAATTGTAAAATGGTCTTATCTATTGGCGATTTCGTTCCAATTCACATTCCAAGTAATATTCGGCATGCTAATTACATTGCCGGTTGCCAAATTGCATTATCTCTTATAGTTTCCGAGATATGGACTATCGATAATTTACACCTTAGGCTCTGCTTCTAACTTGGGCCCAAATTGTAAAATGGTCTTATCTATTGGCGATTTCGTTCCAATTCACACTCCAAGTAATATTCGGCATGCTAATTACATTGCCGGTTGCGAAATTGCATTATCTCTTATAGTTTCCGAGATATGGACTATCGATAATTTACACCTTAGGCTCTGCTTCTAACTTGGGCCCAAATTGTAAAATGGTCTTATCTATTGGCGATTTCGTTCCAATTCACATTCCAAGTAATATTCGGCATGCTAATTACATTGCCGGTTGCCAAATTGCATTATCTCTTATAGTTTCCGAGATATGGACTATCGATAATTTACACCTTAGGCTCTGCTTCTAACTTGGGCCCAAATTGTAAAATGGTCTTCTCTATTGACGATTTCGTCCCAATTCACATTCCAAGTAATATTCGGCATGCTAATTACATTGCCGTTTGCGAAATTGCATTATCTCTTATAGTTTCAGAGATATGGACTATCGATAATTTACACCTTAGGCTCTGCTTCTAACTTGGGCCCAAATTGTAAAATGGTCTTATCTATTGGCGATTTCGTTCCAATTCACATTCCAAGTAATATTCGGCATGCTAATTACATTGCCGGTTGCCAAATTGCATTATCTCTTATAGTTTCCGAGATATGGACTATCGATAATTTACACCTTAGGCTCTGCTTCTAACTTGGGCCCAAATTGTAAAATGGTCTTATCTATTGGCGATTTCGTTCCAATTCACATTCCAAGTAATATTCGGCATGCTAAATACATTGCCGGTTGCCAAATTGCATTAACTCTTATAGTTTCCGAGATATGGACTATCGATAATTTACACCTTAGGCTCTGCTTCTAACTTGGGCCCAAATTGTAAAATGGTCTTATCTATTGGCGATTTCGTTCCAATTCAAGGTTCGTCCATTCCATGTATTATTCGGCATGCTAATTACATTGCCGGTTGCCAAATTGCATTATCTCTTATAGTTTCCGAGATATGGACTATCGATAATTTACACCATAGGCTCTGCTTCTAACTTGGGCCCAAATTGTAAAATGGTCTTATCTATTGGCGATTTCGTTCCAATTCACATTCCAAGTAATATTCGGCATGCTAATTACATTGCCGGTTGCCAAATTGCATTATCTCTTATAGTTTCCGAGATATGGACTATCGATAATTTACACCTTAGGCTCTGCTTCTAACTTGGGCCCAAATTGTAAAATGGTCTTATCTATTGGCGATTTCGTTCCAATTCACATTCCAAGTAATATTCGGCATGCTAATTACATTGCCGGTTGCCAAATTGCATTATCTCTTATAGTTTCCGAGATATGGACTATCGATAATTTACACCTTAGGCTCTGCTTCTAACTTGGGCCCAAATTGTAAAATGGTCTTATCTATTGGCGATTTCGTTCCAATTCACATTCCAAGTAATATTCGGCATGCTAATTACATTGCCGGTTGCCAAATTGAATTATCTCTTATAGTTTCCGAGATATGGACTATCGATAATTTACACCTTAGGCTCTGCTTCTAACTTGGGCCCAAATTGTAAAATGGTCTTACCTATTGGCGATTTCGTTCCAATTCACATTCCAAGTAATATTCGGCATGCTAATTGCATTGCCGGTTGCCAAATTGCATTATCTCTTATAGTTTCCGAGATATGGACTATCGATAATTTACACCTTAGGCTCTGCTTCTAACTTGGGCCCAAATTGTAAAATGGTCTTATCTATTGGCGATTTCGTTCCAATTCACATTCCAAGTAATATTCGGCATGCTAATTACATTGCCGGTTGCCAAATTGCATTATCTCTTATAGTTTCCGAGATATGGACTATCGATAATTTACACCTTAGGCTCTGCTTCTAACTTGGGCCCAGATTGTAAAATGGTCTTATCTATTGGCGATTTCGTTCCAATTCACATTCCAAGTAATATTCGGCATGCTAATTACATTGCCGGTTGCCAAATTGCATTAACTCTTATAGTTTCCGAGATATGGACTATCGATTATTTACACCTTAGGCTCTGCTTCTAACTTGGGCCCAAATTGTAAAATGGTCTTATCTATTGGCGATTTTGTTCCAATTCACATTCCAAGTAATATTCGGCATGCTAATTACATTGCCGGTTGCCAAATTGCATTATCTCTTATAGTTTCCGAGATATGGACTATCGATAATTTACACCATAGGCTCTGCTTATAACTTGGGCCCAAATTGTAAAATGGTCTTATCTATTGGCGATTTCGTTCCAATTCACATTCCAAGTAATATTCGGCATGCTAATTACATTGCCGGTTGCCAAATTGCATTATCTCTTATAGTTTCCGAGATATGGACTATCGATTATTTACACCTTAGGCTCTGCTTCTAACTTGGGCCCAAATTGTAAAATGGTCTTATCTATTGGCGATTTCGTTCCAATTCACATTCCAAGTAATATTCGGCGTGCTAATTACATTGCCGGTTGCCAAATTGCATTATCTCTTATAGTTTCCGAGATATGGACTATCGATAATTTACACCTTAGGCTCTGCTTCTAACTTGGGCCCAAATTGTAAAATGGTCTTATCTATTGGCGATTTCGTTCCAATTCACATTCCAAGTAATATTCGGCATGTTAATTACATTGCCGGTTGCCAAATTGCATTAACTCTTATAGTTTCCGAGATATGGACTATCGATAATTTACACCTTAGGCTCTGCTTCTAACTTGGGCCCAAATTGTAAAATGGTCTTATCTATTGGCGATTTCGTTCCAATTCACATTCCAAGTAATATTCGGCATGCTAATTACATTGCCGGTTGCCAAATTGCATTATCTCTTATAGTTTCCGAGATATGGACTATCGATAATTTACACCTTAGGCTCTGCTTCTAACTTGGGCCCAAATTGTAAAATGGTCTTATCTATTGGCGATTT
The DNA here is from genome assembly GCF_030347505.1 of Rhynchophorus ferrugineus. Lineage (NCBI taxonomy): Eukaryota > Metazoa > Arthropoda > Insecta > Coleoptera > Curculionidae > Rhynchophorus > Rhynchophorus ferrugineus. The sequence goes on along the minus strand of NW_027473012.1, from coordinate 17,965 downwards.
CGTCCCAATTCACATTCCAAGTGATATTCGGCATGCTAATTACATTGCCGGTTGCGAAATTGCATTATCTTTATAGTTTCCGAGATATGGACTATCAATAATTTACACCTTAGGCTCTGCTTCTAACTTGGGCCCAAATTGTAAAATGGTCTTATCTATTGGCGATTTCGTTCCAATTCACATTCCAAGTAATATTCGGCATGCTAATTACATTGCCGGTTGCCAAATTGCATTATCGCTTATAGTTTCCGAGATATGGACTATCGATAATTTACACCTTAGGCTCTGCTTCTAACTTGGGCCCAAATTGTAAAATGGTCTTATCTATTGGCGATTTCGTTCCAATTCACATTCCAAGTAATATTCGGCATGCTAATTACATTGCCGGTTGCCAAATTGCATTATCTCTTATAGTTTCCGAGATATGGACTATCGATAATTTACACCTTAGGCTCTGCTTCTAACTTGGGCCCAAATTGTAAAATGGTCTTATCTATTGGCGATTTCGTTCCAATTCACATTCCAAGTAATATTCGGCATGCTAATTACATTGCCGGTTGCCAAATTACATTATCTCTTATAGTTTCCGAGATATGGACTATCAATAATTTACACCTTAGGCTCTGCTTCTAACTTGGGCCCAAATTGTAAAATGGTCTTATCTATTGGCGATTTCGTTCCAATTCACATTCCAAGTAATATTCGGCATGCTAATTACATTGCCGGTTGCGAAATTGCATTATCTCTTATAGTTTCCGAGATATGGACTATCAATAATTTACACCTTAGGCTCTGCTTCTAACTTGGGCCCAAATTGTAAAATGGTCTTATCTATTGGCGATTTCGTTCCAATTCACATTCCAAGTAATATTCGGCATGCTAATTACATTGCCGGTTGCCAAATTGCATTATCTCTTATAGTTTCCGAGATATGGACTATCGATAATTTACACCTTAGGCTCTGCTTCTAACTTGGGCCCAAATTGTAAAATGGTCTTATCTATTGGCGATTTCGTTCCAATTCACATTCCAAGTAATATTCGGCATGCTAATTACATTGCCGGTTGCCAAATTGCATTATCTCTTATAGTTTCCGAGATATGGACTATCGATAATTTACACCTTAGGCTCTGCTTCTAACTTGGGCCCAAATTGTAAAATGGTCTTATCTATTGGCGATTTCGTTCCAATTCTCATTCCAAGTAATATTCGGCATGCTAATTACATTGCCGGTTGTCAAATTGCATTATCTCTTATAGTTTCCGAGATATGGACTATCGATAATTTACACCTTAGGCTCTGCTTCTAACTTGGGCCCAAATTGTAAAATGGTCTTATCTATTGGCGATTTCGTTCCAATTCACATTCCAAGTAATATTCGGCATGCTAATTACATTGCCGGTTGCCAAATTGCATTATCTCTTATAGTTTCCGAGATATGGACTATCGATAATTTACACCTTAGGCTCTGCTTCTAACTTGGGCCCAAATTGTAAAATGGTCTTATCTATTGGCGATTTCGTTCCAATTCACATTCCAAGTAATATTCGGCATGCTAATTACATTGCCGTTTGCCAAATTGCATTATCTCTTATAGTTTCCGAGATAAGGACTATCGATAATTTACACCTTAGGCTCTGCTTCTAACTTGGGCCCAAATTGTAAAATGGTCTTATCTATTGGCGATTTCGTCCCAATTCACATTCCAAGTGACAATCGGCATGCTAATTACATTGCCGGTTGCGAAATTGCATTATCTCTTATAGTTTCCGAGATATGGACTATCAATAATTTACACCTTAGGCTCTGCTTCTAACTTGGGCCCAAATTGTAAAATGGTCTTATCTATTGGCGATTTCGTTCCAATTCACATTCCAAGTAATATTCGGCATGCTAATTACATTGCCGGTTGCCAAATTGCATTATCTCTTATAGTTTCCGAGATATGGACTATCGATAATTTACACCTTAGGCTCTGCTTCTAACTTGGGCCCAAATTGTAAAATGGTCTTATCTATTGGCGATTTCGTTCCAATTCACATTCCAAGTAATATTCGGCATGCTAATTACATTGCCGGTTGCCAAATTGCATTATCTCTTATAGTTTCCGAGATATGGACTATCGATAATTTACACCTTAGGCTCTGCTTCTAACTTGGGCCCAAATTGTAAAATGGTCTTATCTATTGGCGATTTCGTCCCAATTCACATTCCAAGTGATAATCGGCATGCTAATTACATTGCCGGTTGCGAAATTGCATTATCTCTTATAGTTTCCGAGATATGGACTATCAATAATTTACACCTTAGGCTCTGCTTCTAACTTGGGCCCAAATTGTAAAATGGTCTTATCTATTGGCGATTTCGTTCCAATTCACATTCCAAGTAATATTCGGCATGCTAATTACATTGCCGGTTGCCAAATTGCATTATCTCTTATAGTTTCCGAGATATGGACTATCGATAATTTACACCTTAGGCTCTGCTTCTAACTTGGGCCCAAATTGTAAAATGGTCTTATCTATTGGCGATTTCGTTCCAATTCACATTCCAAGTAATATTCGGCATGCTAACTACATTGCCGGTTGCCAAATTGCATTATCTCTTATAGTTTCCGAGATATGGACTATCGATAATTTACACCTTAGGCTCTGCTTCTAACTTGGGCCCAAATTGTAAAATGGTCTTATCTATTGGCGATTTCGTTCCAATTCACATTCCAAGTAATATTCGGCATGCTAATTACATTGCCGGTTGCCAAATTGCATTATCTCTTATAGTTTCCGAGATATGGACTATCGATAATTTACACCTTAGGCTCTGCTTCTAACTTGGGCCCAAATTGTAAAATGGTCTTATCTATTGGCGATTTCGTTCTAATTCACATTCCAAGTAATATTCGGCATGCTAATTACATTGCCGGTTGCCAAATTGCATTATCTCTTATAGTTTCCGAGATATGGACTATCGATAATTTACACCTTAGGCTCTGCTTCTAACTTGGGCCCAAATTGTAAAATGGTCTTATCTATTGGCGATTTCGTTCCAATTCACATTCCAAGTAATATTCGGCATGCTAATTACATTGCCGGTTGCCAAATTGCATTATCTCTTATAGTTTCCGAGATATGGACTATCGATAATTTACACCTTAGGCTCTGCTTCTAACTTGGGCCCAAATTGTAAAATGGTCTTATCTATTGGCGATTTCGTTCCAATTCACATTCCAAGTAATATTCGGCATGCTAATTACATTGCCGGTTGCCAAATTGCATTATCTCTTATAGTTTCCGAGATATGGACTATCGATAATTTACACCTTAGGCTCTGCTTCTAACTTGGGCCCAAATTGTAAAATGGTCTTACCTATTGGCGATTTCGTTCCAATTCACATTCCAAGTAATATTCGGCATGCTAATTGCATTTCCGGTTGCCAAATTGCATTATCTCTTATAGTTTCCGAGATATTGACTATCGATAATTTACACCTTAGGCTCCGCTTCTAACTTGGGCCCAAATTGTAAAATGGTCTTATCTATTGGCGATTTCGTTCCAATTCACATTCCAAGTAATATTCGGCATGCTAATTACATTGCCGGTTGCCAAATTGAATTATCTCTTATAGTTTCCGAGATATGGACTATCGATAATTTACACCTTAGGCTCTGCTTCTAACTTGGGCCCAAATTGTAAAATGGTCTTACCTATTGGCGATTTCGTTCCAATTCACATTCCAAGTAATATTCGGCATGCTAATTGCATTGCGGGTTGCCAAATTGCATTATCTCTTATAGTTTCCGAGATATTGACTATCGATAATTTACACCTTAGGCTCTGCTTCTAACTTGGGCCCAAATTGTAAAATGGTCTTATCTATTGGCGATTTCGTTCCAATTCACATTCCAAGTAATATTCGGCATGCTAATTACATTGCCGGTTGCCAAATTGCATTATCTCTTATAGTTTCCGAGATATGGACTATCGATAATTTACACCTTAGGCTCTGCTTCTAACTTGGGCCCAAATTGTAAAATGGTCTTATCTATTGGCGATTTCGTTCCAATTCACATTCCAAGTAATATTCGGCATGCTAATTACATTGCCGGTTGCCAAATTGCATTATCTCTTATAGTTTCCGAGATATGGACTATCGATAATTTACACCATAGGCTCTGCTTATAACTTGGGCCCAAATTGTAAAATGGTCTTATCTATTGGCGATTTCGTTCCAATTCACATTCCAAGTAATATTCGGCATGCTAATTACACTGCCGGTTGCCAAATTGCATTATCTCTTATAGTTTCCGAGATATGGACTATCGATAATTTACACCTTAGGCTCTGCTTCTAACTTGGGCCCAAATTGTAAAATGGTCTTATCTATTGGCGATTTCGTTCCAATTCACATTCCAAGTAATATTCGGCATGCTAATTACATTGCCGGTTGCCAAATTGCATTATCTCTTATAGTTTCCGAGATATGGACTATCGATAATTTACACCTTAGGCTCTGCTTCTAACTTGGGCCCAAATTGTAAAATGGTCTTATCTATTGGCGATTTCGTTCCAATTCACATTCCAAGTAATATTCGGCATGCTAATTACATTGCCGGTTGCCAAATTGCATTAACTCTTATAGTTTCCGAAATATGGACTATCGATAATTTACACCTTAGGCTCTGCTTCTAACTTGGGCCCAAATTGTAAAATGGTCTTATCTATTGGCGATTTCGTTCCAATTCACATTCCAAGTAATATTCGGCATGCTAATTACATTGCCGGTTGCCAAATTGCATTATCTCTTATAGTTTCCGAGATATGGACTATCGATAATTTACACCATAGGCTCTGCTTATAACTTGGGCCCAAATTGTAAAATGGTCTTATCTATTGGCGATTTCGTTCCAATTCACATTCCAAGTAATATTCGGCATGCTAATTACATTGCCGGTTGCCAAATTGCATTATCTCTTATAGTTTCCGAGATATGGACTATCGATAATTTACACCTTAGGCTCTGCTTCTAACTTGGGCCCAAATTGTAAAATGGTCTTATCTATTGGCGATTTCGTTCCAATTCACATTCCAAGTAATATTCGGCATGCTAATTACATTGCCGGTTGCCAAATTGCATTATCTCTTATAGTTTCCGAGATATGGACTATCGATAATTTACACTTTAGGCTCTGCTTCTAACTTGGGCCCAAATTGTAAAATGGTCTTATCTATTGGCGATTTCGTTCCAATTCACATTCCAAGTAATATTCGGCATGCTAATTACATTGCCGGTTGCCAAATTGCATTATCTCTTATAGTTTCCGAGATATGGACTATCGATAATTTACACCTTAGGCTCTGCTTCTAACTTGGGCCCAAATTGTAAAATGGTCTTATCTATTGGCGATTTCGTCCCAATTCACATTCCAAGTGATAATCGGCATGCTAATTACATTGCCGGTTGCGAAATTGCATTATCTCTTATAGTTTCCGAGATATGGACTATCAATAATTTACACCTTAGGCTCTGCTTCTAACTTGGGCCCAAATTGTAAAATGGTCTTATCTATTGGCGATTTCGTTCCAATTCACATTCCAAGTAATATTCGGCATGCTAATTACATTGCCGGTTGCCAAATTGCATTATCTCTTATAGTTTCCGAGATATGGACTATCGATAATTTACACCTTAGGCTCTGCTTCTAACTTGGGCCCAAATTGTAAAATGGTCTTATCTATTGGCGATTTCGTTCCAATTCACATTCCAAGTAATATTCGGCATGCAAATTACATTGCCGGTTGCCAAATTGCATTATCTCTTATAGTTTCCGAGATATGGACTATCGATAATTTACACCTTAGGCTCTGCTTCTAACTTGGGCCCAAATTGTAAAATGGTCTTATCTATTGGCGATTTCGTTCCAATTCACATTCCAAGTAATATTCGGCATGCTAATTACATTGCCGGTTGCCAAATTGCATTATCTCTTATAGTTTCCGAGATATGGACTATCAATAATTTACACCTGAGGCTCTGCTTCTAACTTGGGCCCAAATTGTAAAATGGTCTTATCTATTGGCGATTTCGTTCCAATTCACATTCCAAGTAATATTCGGCATGCTAATTACATTGCCGGTTGCGAAATTGCATTATCTCTTATAGTTTCCGAGATATGGACTATCAATAATTTACACCTTAGGCTCTGCTTCTAACTTGGGCCCAAATTGTAAAATGGTCTTATCTATTGGCGATTTCGTTCCAATTCACATTCCAAGTAATATTCGGTATGCTAATTACATTGCCGGTTGCCAAATTGCATTATCTCTTATAGTTTCCGAGATATGGACTATCGATAATTTACACCTTAGGCTCTGCTTCTAACTTGGGCCCAAATCGTAAAATGGTCTTATCTATTGGCGATTTCGTTCCAATTCACATTCCAAGTAATATTCGGCATGCTAATTACATTGCCGGTTGCCAAATTGCATTATCTCTTATAGTTTCCGAGATATGGACTATCAATAATTTACACCTTAGGCTCTGCTTCTAACTTGGGCCCAAATTGTAAAATGGTCTTATCTATTGGCGATTTCGTTCCAATTCACATTCCAAGTAATATTCGGCATGCTAATTACATTGCCGGTTGCGAAATTGCATTATCTCTTATAGTTTCCGAGATATGGACTATCAATAATTTACACCTTAGGCTCTGCTTCTAACTTGGGCCCAAATTGTAAAATGGTCTTATCTATTGGCGATTTCGTTCCAATTCACATTCCAAGAAATATTCGGCATGCTAATTACATTGCCGGTTGCCAAATTGCATTATCTCTTATAGTTTCCGAGATATGGACTATCGATAATTTACACCTTAGGCTCTGCTTCTAACTTGGGCCCAAATTGCAAAATGGTCTTATCTATTGGCGATTTCGTTCCAATTCACATTCCAAGTAATATTCGGCATGCTAATTACATTGCCGGTTGCCAAATTGCATTATCTCTTATAGTTTCCGAGATATGGACTATCGATAATTTACACCTTAGGCTCTGCTTCTAACTTGGGCCCAAATTGTAAAATGGTCTTATCTATTGGCGATTTCGTTCCAATTCACATTCCAAGTAATATTCGGCATGCTAATTACATTGCCGGTTGCCAAATTGCATTATCTCTTATAGTTTCCGAGATATGGACTATCGATAATTTACACCTTAGGCTCTGCTTCTAACTTGGGCCCAAATTGTAAAATGGTCTTATCTATTGGCGATTTCGTTCCAATTCACACTCCAAGTAATATTCGGCATGCTAATTACATTGCCGGTTGCGAAATTGCATTATCTCTTATAGTTTCCGAGATATGGACTATCGATAATTTACACCTTAGGCTCTGCTTCTAACTTGGGCCCAAATTGTAAAATGGTCTTATCTATTGGCGATTTCGTTCCAATTCACATTCCAAGTAATATTCGGCATGCTAATTACATTGCCGGTTGCCAAATTGCATTATCTCTTATAGTTTCCGAGATATGGACTATCGATAATTTACACCTTAGGCTCTGCTTCTAACTTGGGCCCAAATTGTAAAATGGTCTTATCTATTGGCGATTTCGTTCCAATTCACATTCCAAGTAATATTCGGCATGCTAATTACATTGCCGGTTGCCAAATTGCATTATCTCTTATAGTTTCCGAGATATGGACTATCGATAATTTACACCTTAGGCTCTGCTTCTAACTTGGGCCCAAATTGTAAAATGGTCTTATCTATTGGCGATTTCGTTCCAATTCACATTCCAAGTAATATTCGGCATGCTAATTACATTGCCGGTTGCGAAATTGCATTATCTCTTATAGTTTCCGAGATATGGACTATCAATAATTTACACCTTAGGCTCTGCTTCTAACTTGGGCCCAAATTGTAAAATGGTCTTATCTATTGGCGATTTCGTTCCAATTCACATTCCAAGTAATATTCGGCATGCTAATTACATTGCCGGTTGCCAAATTGCATTATCTCTTATAGTTTCCGAGATATGGACTATCGATAATTTACACCTTAGGCTCTGCTTCTAACTTGGGCCCAAATTGTAAAATGGTCTTATCTATTGGCGATTTCGTTCCAATTCACATTCCAAGTAATATTCGGCATGCTAATTACATTGCCGGTTGCCAAATTGCATTATCTCTTATAGTTTCCGAGATATGGACTATCGATAATTTACACCTTAGGCTCTGCTTCTAACTTGGGCCCAAATTGTAAAATGGTCTTATCTATTGGCGATTTCGTTCCAATTCTCATTCCAAGTAATATTCGGCATGCTAATTACATTGCCGGTTGTCAAATTGCATTATCTCTTATAGTTTCCGAGATATGGACTATCGATAATTTACACCTTAGGCTCTGCTTCTAACTTGGGCCCAAATTGTAAAATGGTCTTATCTATTGGCGATTTCGTTCCAATTCACATTCCAAGTAATATTCGGCATGCTAATTACATTGCCGGTTGCCAAATTGCATTATCTCTTATAGTTTCCGAGATATGGACTATCGATAATTTACACCTTAGGCTCTGCTTCTAACTTGGGCCCAAATTGTAAAATGGTCTTATCTATTGGCGATTTCGTTCCAATTCACATTCCAAGTAATATTCGGCATGCTAATTACATTGCCGTTTGCCAAATTGCATTATCTCTTATAGTTTCCGAGATATGGACTATCGATAATTTACACCTTAGGCTCTGCTTCTAACTTGGGCCCAAATTGTAAAATGGTCTTATCTATTGGCGATTTCGTCCCAATTCACATTCCAAGTGACAATCGGCATGCTAATTACATTGCCGGTTGCGAAATTGCATTATCTCTTATAGTTTCCGAGATATGGACTATCAATAATTTACACCTTAGGCTCTGCTTCTAACTTGGGCCCAAATTGTAAAATGGTCTTATCTATTGGCGATTTCGTTCCAATTCACATTCCAAGTAATATTCGGCATGCTAATTACATTGCCGGTTGCCAAATTGCATTATCTCTTATAGTTTCCGAGATATGGACTATCGATAATTTACACCTTAGGCTCTGCTTCTAACTTGGGCCCAAATTGTAAAATGGTCTTATCTATTGGCGATTTCGTTCCAATTCACATTCCAAGTAATATTCGGCATGCTAATTACATTGCCGGTTGCCAAATTGCATTATCTCTTATAGTTTCCGAGATATGGACTATCGATAATTTACACCTTAGGCTCTGCTTCTAACTTGGGCCCAAATTGTAAAATGGTCTTATCTATTGGCGATTTCGTCCCAATTCACATTCCAAGTGATAATCGGCATGCTAATTACATTGCCGGTTGCGAAATTGCATTATCTCTTATAGTTTCCGAGATATGGACTATCAATAATTTACACCTTAGGCTCTGCTTCTAACTTGGGCCCAAATTGTAAAATGGTCTTATCTATTGGCGATTTCGTTCCAATTCACATTCCAAGTAATATTCGGCATGCTAATTACATTGCCGGTTGCCAAATTGCATTATCTCTTATAGTTTCCGAGATATGGGACTATCGATAATTTACACCTTAGGCTCTGCTTCTAACTTGGGCCCAAATTGTAAAATGGTCTTATCTATTGGCGATTTCGTTCCAATTCACATTCCAAGTAATATTCGGCATGCTAACTACATTGCCGGTTGCCAAATTGCATTATCTCTTATAGTTTCCGAGATATGGACTATCGATAATTTACACCTTAGGCTCTGCTTCTAACTTGGGCCCAAATTGTAAAATGGTCTTATCTATTGGCGATTTCGTTCCAATTCACATTCCAAGTAATATTCGGCATGCTAATTACATTGCCGGTTGCCAAATTGCATTATCTCTTATAGTTTCCGAGATATGGACTATCGATAATTTACACCTTAGGCTCTGCTTCTAACTTGGGCCCAAATTGTAAAATGGTCTTATCTATTGGCGATTTCGTTCTAATTCACATTCCAAGTAATATTCGGCATGCTAATTACATTGCCGGTTGCCAAATTGCATTATCTCTTATAGTTTCCGAGATATGGACTATCGATAATTTACACCTTAGGCTCTGCTTCTAACTTGGGCCCAAATTGTAAAATGGTCTTATCTATTGGCGATTTCGTTCCAATTCACATTCCAAGTAATATTCGGCATGCTAATTACATTGCCGGTTGCCAAATTGCATTATCTCTTATAGTTTCCGAGATATGGACTATCGATAATTTACACCTTAGGCTCTGCTTCTAACTTGGGCCCAAATTGTAAAATGGTCTTATCTATTGGCGATTTCGTTCCAATTCACATTCCAAGTAATATTCGGCATGCTAATTACATTGCCGGTTGCCAAATTGCATTATCTCTTATAGTTTCCGAGATATGGACTATCGATAATTTACACCTTAGGCTCTGCTTCTAACTTGGGCCCAAATTGTAAAATGGTCTTACCTATTGGCGATTTCGTTCCAATTCACATTCCAAGTAATATTCGGCATGCTAATTGCATTTCCGGTTGCCAAATTGCATTATCTCTTATAGTTTCCGAGATATTGACTATCGATAATTTACACCTTAGGCTCCGCTTCTAACTTGGGCCCAAATTGTAAAATGGTCTTATCTATTGGCGATTTCGTTCCAATTCACATTCCAAGTAATATTCGGCATGCTAATTACATTGCCGGTTGCCAAATTGAATTATCTCTTATAGTTTCCGAGATATGGACTATCGATAATTTACACCTTAGGCTCTGCTTCTAACTTGGGCCCAAATTGTAAAATGGTCTTACCTATTGGCGATTTCGTTCCAATTCACATTCCAAGTAATATTCGGCATGCTAATTGCATTGCGGGTTGCCAAATTGCATTATCTCTTATAGTTTCCGAGATATTGACTATCGATAATTTACACCTTAGGCTCTGCTTCTAACTAGGGCCCAAATTGTAAAATGGTCTTATCTATTGGCGATTTCGTTCCAATTCACATTCCAAGTAATATTCGGCATGCTAATTACATTGCCGGTTGCCAAATTGCATTATCTCTTATAGTTTCCGAGATATGGACTATCGATAATTTACACCTTAGGCTCTGCTTCTAACTTGGGCCCAAATTGTAAAATGGTCTTATCTATTGGCGATTTCGTTCCAATTCACATTCCAAGTAATATTCGGCATGCTAATTACATTGCCGGTTGCCAAATTGCATTATCTCTTATAGTTTCCGAGATATGGACTATCGATAATTTACACCATAGGCTCTGCTTATAACTTGGGCCCAAATTGTAAAATGGTCTTATCTATTGGCGATTTCGTTCCAATTCACATTCCAAGTAATATTCGGCATGCTAATTACACTGCCGGTTGCCAAATTGCATTATCTCTTATAGTTTCCGAGATATGGACTATCGATAATTTACACCTTAGGCTCTGCTTCTAACTTGGGCCCAAATTGTAAAATGGTCTTATCTATTGGCGATTTCGTTCCAATTCACATTCCAAGTAATATTCGGCATGCTAATTACATTGCCGGTTGCCAAATTGCATTATCTCTTATAGTTTCCGAGATATGGACTATCGATAATTTACACCTTAGGCTCTGCTTCTAACTTGGGCCCAAATTGTAAAATGGTCTTATCTATTGGCGATTTCGTTCCAATTCACATTCCAAGTAATATTCGGCATGCTAATTACATTGCCGGTTGCCAAATTGCATTAACTCTTATAGTTTCCGAAATATGGACTATCGATAATTTACACCTTAGGCTCTGCTTCTAACTTGGGCCCAAATTGTAAAATGGTCTTATCTATTGGCGATTTCGTTCCAATTCACATTCCAAGTAATATTCGGCATGCTAATTACATTGCCGGTTGCCAAATTGCATTATCTCTTATAGTTTCCGAGATATGGACTATCGATAATTTACACCATAGGCTCTGCTTATAACTTGGGCCCAAATTGTAAAATGGTCTTATCTATTGGCGATTTCGTTCCAATTCACATTCCAAGTAATATTCGGCATGCTAATTACATTGCCGGTTGCCAAATTGCATTATCTCTTATAGTTTCCGAGATATGGACTATCGATAATTTACACCTTAGGCTCTGCTTCTAACTTGGGCCCAAATTGTAAAATGGTCTTATCTATTGGCGATTTCGTTCCAATTCACATTCCAAGTAATATTCGGCATGCTAATTACATTGCCGGTTGCCAAATTGCATTATCTCTTATAGTTTCCGAGATATGGACTATCGATAATTTACACTTTAGGCTCTGCTTCTAACTTGGGCCCAAATTGTAAAATGGTCTTATCTATTGGCGATTTCGTTCCAATTCACATTCCAAGTAATATTCGGCATGCTAATTACATTGCCGGTTGCCAAATTGCATTATCTCTTATAGTTTCCGAGATATGGACTATCGATAATTTACACCTTAGGCTCTGCTTCTAACTTGGGCCCAAATTGTAAAATGGTCTTATCTATTGGCGATTTCGTCCCAATTCACATTCCAAGTGATAATCGGCATGCTAATTACATTGCCGGTTGCGAAATTGCATTATCTCTTATAGTTTCCGAGATATGGACTATCAATAATTTACACCTTAGGCTCTGCTTCTAACTTGGGCCCAAATTGTAAAATGGTCTTATCTATTGGCGATTTCGTTCCAATTCACATTCCAAGTAATATTCGGCATGCTAATTACATTGCCGGTTGCCAAATTGCATTATCTCTTATAGTTTCCGAGATATGGACTATCGATAATTTACACCTTAGGCTCTGCTTCTAACTTGGGCCCAAATTGTAAAATGGTCTTATCTATTGGCGATTTCGTTCCAATTCACATTCCAAGTAATATTCGGCATGCAAATTACATTGCCGGTTGCCAAATTGCATTATCTCTTATAGTTTCCGAGATATGGACTATCGATAATTTACACCTTAGGCTCTGCTTCTAACTTGGGCCCAAATTGTAAAATGGTCTTATCTATTGGCGATTTCGTTCCAATTCACATTCCAAGTAATATTCGGCATGCTAATTACATTGCCGGTTGCCAAATTGCATTATCTCTTATAGTTTCCGAGATATGGACTATCAATAATTTACACCTGAGGCTCTGCTTCTAACTTGGGCCCAAATTGTAAAATGGTCTTATCTATTGGCGATTTCGTTCCAATTCACATTCCAAGTAATATTCGGCATGCTAATTACATTGCCGGTTGCGAAATTGCATTATCTCTTATAGTTTCCGAGATATGGACTATCAATAATTTACACCTTAGGCTCTGCTTCTAACTTGGGCCCAAATTGTAAAATGGTCTTATCTATTGGCGATTTCGTTCCAATTCACATTCCAAGTAATATTCGGTATGCTAATTACATTGCCGGTTGCCAAATTGCATTATCTCTTATAGTTTCCGAGATATGGACTATCGATAATTTACACCTTAGGCTCTGCTTCTAACTTGGGCCCAAATCGTAAAATGGTCTTATCTATTGGCGATTTCGTTCCAATTCACATTCCAAGTAATATTCGGCATGCTAATTACATTGCCGGTTGCCAAATTGCATTATCTCTTATAGTTTCCGAGATATGGACTATCAATAATTTACACCTTAGGCTCTGCTTCTAACTTGGGCCCAAATTGTAAAATGGTCTTATCTATTGGCGATTTCGTTCCAATTCACATTCCAAGTAATATTCGGCATGCTAATTACATTGCCGGTTGCGAAATTGCATTATCTCTTATAGTTTCCGAGATATGGACTATCAATAATTTACACCTTAGGCTCTGCTTCTAACTTGGGCCCAAATTGTAAAATGGTCTTATCTATTGGCGATTTCGTTCCAATTCACATTCCAAGAAATATTCGGCATGCTAATTACATTGCCGGTTGCCAAATTGCATTATCTCTTATAGTTTCCGAGATATGGACTATCGATAATTTACACCTTAGGCTCTGCTTCTAACTTGGGCCCAAATTGCAAAATGGTCTTATCTATTGGCGATTTCGTTCCAATTCACATTCCAAGTAATATTCGGCATGCTAATTACATTGCCGGTTGCCAAATTGCATTATCTCTTATAGTTTCCGAGATATGGACTATCGATAATTTACACCTTAGGCTCTGCTTCTAACTTGGGCCCAAATTGTAAAATGGTCTTATCTATTGGCGATTTCGTTCCAATTCACATTCCAAGTAATATTCGGCATGCTAATTACATTGCCGGTTGCCAAATTGCATTATCTCTTATAGTTTCCGAGATATGGACTATCGATAATTTACACCTTAGGCTCTGCTTCTAACTTGGGCCCAAATTGTAAAATGGTCTTATCTATTGGCGATTTCGTTCCAATTCACACTCCAAGTAATATTCGGCATGCTAATTACATTGCCGGTTGCGAAATTGCATTATCTCTTATAGTTTCCGAGATATGGACTATCGATAATTTACACCTTAGGCTCTGCTTCTAACTTGGGCCCAAATTGTAAAATGGTCTTATCTATTGGCGATTTCGTTCCAATTCACATTCCAAGTAATATTCGGCATGCTAATTACATTGCCGGTTGCCAAATTGCATTATCTCTTATAGTTTCCGAGATATGGACTATCGATAATTTACACCTTAGGCTCTGCTTCTAACTTGGGCCCAAATTGTAAAATGGTCTTATCTATTGGCGATTTCATTCCAATTCACATTCCAAGTAATATTCGGCATGCTAATTACATTGCCGGTTGCCAAATTGCATTATCTCTTATAGTTTCCGAGATATGGACTATCGATAATTTACACCTTAGGCTCTGCTTCTAACTTGGGCCCAAATTGTAAAATGGTCTTATCTATTGGCGATTTCGTCCCAATTCACATTCCAAGTGATATTCGGCATGCTAATTACATTGCCGGTTGCGAAATTGCATTATCTCTTATAGTTTCCGAGATATGGACTATCAATAATTTACACCTTAGGCTCTGCTTCTAACTTGGGCCCAAATTGTAAAATGGTCTTATCTATTGGCGATTTCGTTCCAATTCACATTCCAAGTAATATTCGGCATGCTAATTACATTGCCGGTTGCCAAATTGCATTATCTCTTATAGTTTCCGAGATATGGACTATCGATAATTTACACCTTAGGCTCTGCTTCTAACTTGGGCACAAATTGTAAAATGGTCTTATCTATTGGCGATTTCGTTCCAATTCACATTCCAAGTAATATTCGGCATGCTAATTACATTGCCGGTTGCGAAATTGCATTATCTCTTATAGTTTCCGAGATATGGACTATCAATAATTTACTCCTTAGGCTCTGCTTCTAACTTGGGCCCAAATTGTAAAATGGTCTTATCTATTAGCGATTTCGTTCCAATTCACATTCCAAGTAATATTCGGCATGCTAATTACATTGCCGGTTTGCGAAATTGCATTATCTCTTATAGTTTCCGAGATATGGACTATCAATAATTTACACCTTAGGCTCTGCTTCTAACTTGGGCCCAAATTTTAAAATGGTCTTATCTATTGGCGATTTCGTTCCAATTCACATTCCAAGTAATATTCGGCATGCTAATTACATTGCCGGTTGCCAAATTGCATTATCTCTTATAGTTTCCGAGATATGGACTATCGATAATTTACACCTTAGGCTCTGCTTCTAACTTGGGCCCAAATTGTAAAATGGTCTTATCTATTGGCGATTTCGTTCCAATTCACATTCCAAGTAATATTCGACATGCTAATTACATTGCCGGTTGCCAAATTGCATTATCTCTTATAGTTTCCGAGATATGGACTATCGATAATTTACACCTTAGGCTCTGCTTCTAACTTGGGCCCAAATTGTAAAATGGTCTTATCTATTGGCGATTTCGTTCCAATTCTCAATCCAAGTAATATTCGGCATGCTAATTACATTGCCGGTTGCCAAATTGCATTATCTCTTATAGTTTCCGAGATATGGACTATCGATAATTTACACCTTAGGCTCTGCTTCTAACTTGGGCCCAAATTGTAAAATGGCCTTATCTATTGGCGATTTCGTTCCAATTCACATCCCAAGTAATATTCGGCATGCTAATTACATTGCCGGTTGAAAAATTGCATTATCTCTTATAGTTTCCGAGATATGGACTATCGATAATTTACACCTTAAGCTCTGCTTCTAACTTGGGCCCAAATTGTAAAATGGTCTTATCTATTGGCGATTCCGTTCCAATTCACATTCCAAGTAATATTCGGCATGCTAATTACATTGCCGGTTGCCAAATTGCATTATCTCTTATAGTTTCCGAGATATGGACTATCGATAATTTACACCTTAGGCTCTGCTTCTAACTTGGGCCCAAATTGTAAAATGGTCTTATCTATTGGCGATTTCGTCCCAATTCACATTCCAAGTGATAATCGGCATGCTAATTACATTGCCGGTTGCGAAATTGCATTATCTCTTATAGTTTCCGAGATATGGACTATCAATAATTTACACCTTAGGCTCTGCTTCTAACTTGGGCCCAAATTGTAAAATGGTCTTATCTATTGGCGATTTCGTTCCAATTCACATTCCAAGTAATATTCGGCATGCTAATTACATTGCCGGTTGCCAAATTGCATTATCTCTTATAGTTTCCGAGATATGGACTATCGATAATTTACACCTTAGGCTCTGCTTCTAACTTGGGCCCAAATTGTAAAATGCTCTTATCTATTGGCGATTTCGTTCCAATTCACATTCCAAGTAATATTCGGCATGCTAATTACATTGCCGGTTGCCAAATTGCATTATCTCTTATAGTTTCCGAGATATGGACTATCGATAATTTACACCTTAGGCTCTGCTTCTAACTTGGGCCCAAATTGTAAAATGGTCTTATCTATTGGCGATTTCGTTCCAATTCACATTCCAAGTAATATTCGGCATGCTAATTACATTGCCGGTTGCCAAATTGCATTATCTCTTATAGTTTCCGAGATATGGACTATCGATAATTTACACCTTAGGCTCTGCTTCTAACTTGGGCCCAAATTGTAAAATGGTCTTATCTATTGGCGATTTCGTTCTAATTCACATTCCAAGTAATATTCGGCATGCTAATTACATTGCCGGTTGCCAAATTGCATTATCTCTTATAGTTTCCGAGATATGGACTATCGATAATTTACACCTTAGGCTCTGCTTCTAACTTGGGCCCAAATTGTAAAATGGTCTTATCTATTGGCGATTTCGTTCCAATTCACATTCCAAGTAATATTCGGCATGCTAATTACATTGCCGGTTGCCAAATTGCATTATCTCTTATAGTTTCCGAGATATGGACTATCGATAATTTACACCTTAGGCTCAGCTTCTAACTTGGGCCCAAATTGTAAAATGGTCTTATCTATTGGCGATTTCGTTCCAATTCACACTCCAAGTAATATTCGGCATGCTAATTACATTGCCGGTTGCGAAATTGCATTATCTCTTATAGTTTCCGAGATATGGACTATCGATAATTTACACCTTAGGCTCTGCTTCTAACTTGGGCCCAAATTGTAAAATGGTCTTATCTATTGGCGATTTCGTTCCAATTCATATTCCAAGTAATATTCGGCATGCTAATTACATTGCCGGTTGCCAAATTGCATTAACTCTTATAGTTTCCGAGATATGGACTATCGATAATTTACACCTTAGGCTCTGCTTCTAACTTGGGCCCAAATTGTAAAATGGTCTTATCTATTGGCGATTTCGTTCCAATTCACATTCCAAGTAATATTCGGCATGCTAATTACATTGCCGGTTGCCAAATTGCATTATCTCTTATAGTTTCCGAGATATGGACTATCGATAATTTACACCATAGGCTCTGCTTCTAACTTGGGCCCAAATTGTAAAATGGTCTTATCTATTGGCGATTTCGTTCCAATTCACATTCCAAGTAATATTCGGCATGCTAATTACATTGCCG
>NW_027473011.1:75000-107500 GCF_030347505.1 Rhynchophorus ferrugineus | reverse complement strand
AAACGAAAACGGCGCGAACCGCAGTCTACGGTCTCCACCTCGAGCCTTAAGCCGACGCCCAACGGATCGCGACGTCCTACAAGGAGAAAAGTGCACGCGTTCGTCGCCGGATCGACGTACGAAAGGCGCGCGCAACGCCGAAACGTCACGTGTCACGCGATCGCACGCCGCCTACTACGAGCCGCGAATGAATTTCTCCCTTCGACCCTTTCGGGTTTCTCAGGTTTACCCCTAAACGGTTTCACGTACTCTTGAACTCTCTCTTCAAAGTGCTTTTCAACTTTCCCTCACGGTACTTGTTCGCTATCGGTCTCGTGGTTATATTTAGCCTTAGATGGAGTTTACCACCCGCTTAGGGCTGCACTCTCAAGCAACCCGACTCTAAGGAGAGATCCTCTCGCCGTCAGTCACGGTCGCTACGGGCCTGGCACCCTCTATGGGCTGTTGCCCCGTTCAAGATGGACTTGGACGCGCGACGTAACGTCGAGATAATGGACCCTCCCGAACACCACATTTCCCGGCGCCCGATGTCGGTCGCGGGATTCGGTGCTGGGCTAATCCCTGTTCGCTCGCAGCTACTAAGGGAATCCTAGTTAGTTTTCTTTTCCTCCGCTTAGTAATATGCTTAAATTCAGCGGGTAGTCTCACCTGCTCTGAGGTCGCTAGTTTAATATGCGTGGCGCTCGTAATCATCATAATAATGAAGATTAGGAGCCAATACGAAATATAAAAGTTTAGAATGGAAAAGACGCGCCGTCGAAAAACGGTGTTTTCTCCCTCGTATTCGAGAGACAACGCACCTACGATCCGACGTCGATTAAAAACTAATTTTATCGGATACGACGATCGTATTAATGGTGCGCGCTACGTTTATCACAAAAACGTGCGAACGACCGTTTTAAACACGTCTCATCCCTTTCATATTCGTACGACCCGTACGAGAGAGTTAGGTCACACGTACGGGTCCGCTGTCACGTTTTAGAACGTCGCGATCGAATCGCGCTTATACGCTCAGCACGCTCAGACATTTCTCGTCGATCGCGAAGATCAAAGAAAATCCGAGCAGTCTTGAAATGAGATACGACCCTCAGCCAGGAGTGGTCCGGGTATGAGATCCCAGGACCGCAATGTGCGTTCGAAATGTCGATGTTCATGTGTCCTGCAGTTCACAAGTTGACGCGCAATTAGCTGCGTTCTTCATCGACCCACGAGCCAAGTGATCCACCGTTTAGGGTAATCTTTTTTTAAGTTAGGTTTTAAACGCATATCGAAACGTTTCTATTATAAGACGACGACGACGACGACGACGCGCGCTCACGTCATAGACAGCGCTTGCGCCCCTTTCGCAGCCGCCGTCGACTTTAAAACGCTCTTACGGTTTATTTTCGTCTTCTCCACTACACACAACGAGAGGAGCGGAGACAGACTACTCGAAATGGTGACGTTCGTTGTAAATTTTCGTCGTCTCACCTCGTACGACAACAAAAGAGCATACGCTGATCATAGTTTGGCAATATTTTCGTAAACTAAATCTCACCCTTTTGGAATGAAACAAACGAAGGGTGATAAGATTTTCGTAAACTAATCACATTACCGATCATCGTATATGTTCGTCGATATGAGGATCGAAACGTCGATTAGAAATATAATTGGCAAAATCGTTTTATTTTGCGCTCGATTTGTCCATTTATAACGAAATCCGTCGTAGGCCGACGATTATTACTCGTCGTCCTATATAACAACATCTTCATCGTATATATCTCCGCTTTCGGGCGTACATCTTTTAAAACCATATATTATAGGTACCCGAAAACAGCTACGTTGACGACGTCGAAATTCGATCGGAACTTCCGAACTTCGTAGATGGCTCTTTAACGTTCGACAATGATTTTTACAGACTTGTACGTTTACCTATTATATATATATAGGCATAACAACACACTGTAATGATCCTTCCGCAGGTTCACCTACGGAAACCTTGTTACGACTTTTACTTCCTCTAAATGATCAAGTTTGGTCATCTTTTCCTACACATCGACGACGCCGAAACGCCATCGCGTGTCGATCCGAAGACCTCACTAAATCATTCAATCGGTAGTAGCGACGGGCGGTGTGTACAAAGGGCAGGGACGTAATCAACGCGAGCTTATGACTCGCGCTTACTGGGAATTCCTCGTTCATGGGGAACAATTGCAAGCCCCAATCCCTAGCACGAAGGAGGTTCAGCGGGTTACCCGGCCGCTCGGCCAGGGAAGACACGCTGATTCCTTCAGTGTAGCGCGCGTGCGGCCCAGAACATCTAAGGGCATCACAGACCTGTTATTGCTCAATCTCGTGCGGCTAGAAGCCGCCTGTCCCTCTAAGAAGAATAGTTTGTACGCCGACAGTAAAAACCGCGCACGAACCGCGAACCCGAAAGCAACGCGGCCGGCGGGCCTTT
The DNA here is from genome assembly GCF_030347505.1 of Rhynchophorus ferrugineus. Lineage (NCBI taxonomy): Eukaryota > Metazoa > Arthropoda > Insecta > Coleoptera > Curculionidae > Rhynchophorus > Rhynchophorus ferrugineus. Next base: position 105,060 of record NW_027473011.1, on the reverse strand, counting down.
AGGATGTCAAAAAGCGCCTAGTTAGCAGGCTAGAGTCTCGTTCGTTATCGGAATTAACCAGACAAATCGCTCCACCAACTAAGAACGGCCATGCACCACCACCCACCGAATCAAGAAAGAGCTCTCAATCTGTCAATCCTTCCGGTGTCCGGGCCTGGTGAGGTTTCCCGTGTTGAGTCAAATTAAGCCGCAGGCTCCACTCCTGGTGGTGCCCTTCCGTCAATTCCTTTAAGTTTCAGCTTTGCAACCATACTTCCCCCGGAACCCAAAAGCTTTGGTTTCCCGGAAGCTGCCCGTCGAGTCATATTAGGGAACGTCGACGGATCGCTAGCTGGCATCGTTTAAGGTTAGAACTAGGGCGGTATCTGATCGCCTTCGAACCTCTAACTTTCGTTCTTGATCAATGAAAGCGTTTTTGGCAAATGCTTTCGCTTCTGTTCGTCTTGCGACGATCCAAGAATTTCACCTCTAACGTCGCAATACGAATGCCCCCATCCGTTCCTATTAATCATTACCTCGGGGTTCCGAAAACCAACAAAATAGAACCGAGGTCCTATTCCATTATTCCATGCATACAGTATTCAGGCGAAATTTTAGCCTGCTTTGAGCACTCTAATTTGTTCAAAGTAAACGTGCCGGCCCACCTCGACACTCAGTAAAGAGCACCGCGGCAGGATTGAGTTGGGCCGTCGTAACCACGACGCGCACAACACGCACGCCGAAACGCACGCGCGACGGCGACGCGACACGACTAAGCCCACCGGCAGGACGTCTCGCGAAAAACACGCCAGTTAACACCGCGAACGATGAACCGGCGGCGCGAGACACAAATTCGACTACGAGCTTTTTAACCGCAACAACTTTAATATACGCTATTGGAGCTGGAATTACCGCGGCTGCTGGCACCAGACTGGCCCTCCAATTGATCCTCGTTAAAGGGTTTAGAGTGTACTCATTCCGATTACGGGGCCTCGGATGAGTCCCGTATCGTTATTTTTCGTCACTACCTCCCCGTGCCGGGAGTGGGTAATTTGCGCGCCTGCTGCCTTCCTTGGATGTGGTAGCCGTTTCTCAGGCTCCCTCTCCGGAATCGAACCCTGATTCCCCGTTACCCGTTACGACCATGGTAGGCGCAGAACCTACCATCGACAGTTGATAAGGCAGACATTTGAAAGATGTGTCGCCGGTGCGAGACCGTGCGATCAGCTTAAAGTTATTCAGAGTCACCAAGTTGTACGATGACGAGCGCGAACCCGAAACCGATTGGTTTTGATCTAATAAAAGCACTCCTTCCATCTCTGGTCGGAGCTCTGTTTGCATGTATTAGCTCTAGAATTACCACAGTTATCCAAGTAATTGTGGGTACGATCTAAGGAACCATAACTGATTTAATGAGCCTTTCGCGGTTTCACCTTAATTCGGTATGTACTGAGACATGCATGGCTTAATCTTTGAGACAAGCATATGACTACTGGCAGGATCAACCAGGGAACTGTTCTTATTATTTTATCGACACGAAGCAGATAAAACAAATACAGACACAGTTTATTTTATAAGTTTGACTTATAAAGAAACGTGTGCGTAAGACGACGATATATAATATATATCGACGACTAATAAAAAGGAGGTGCATGATAGCGCGCCTAGACGACGGAAAAACCGGTCCGAGGCGCCACGCTCTTACATTTTAATATTAGTTGTCTAATAAAACAAAACGATATCATCATCTTAGACACATCTTTTGTTTTTTTTATACACAACCGATCGACTAGGCACCCAATTATCTCGATTATCGACGACGATCGTCGACTACGTCGAAAATTGGATGCCGCAAAATATCGTTCGGCGTTTATAAGACCTCGAAAAACATTCTCTCCGAACCCTTCGCTAGATAGAAATATATAAAGCGACAAGGAAACCTCGTACGAGAAACGTTTCGTGATTTTTTATTTTATTCTCGCTCGGAGAGCAGAGAGCTATCGCAAAATGTGTTGCTGTTTTATGAACGTTCCGATGAAAAACCGATACGTCCATAAAAATAATAATTCCAATCGCATATGAATCGTGGATCATCTTCTTCTAACGAAGCCGAATGTTCCCGCCGAATTCGCGATCTCGCAGTGATACCGTCGTCGTCGTCGTACGCTTCCCGATATATCGAAAAAAACCGACCAGGAAGAACAACGAAACGACGATACAAAATCGCGAGAGCGTTACGAATATATAATAACACGACGAAATACGCTTTTTATTTAGATAAATAAAAAAATACGGTTCGGATCTTATATATTAACATATAATATGTAATACCACCTTCGCTGATCAAAAGCCACTCGGTAAAAAGTGTCACAGCGCCGGTCGACCCGACCCGTCGTATCCGTCTCTCGTATCGCCCCACGTAGAAGCGCACACGATTTAAGCGCGGGTCTCTCGCCAGCTATCGGAAATGTATGGGTGTTTTAGAACAGATCGTTTATACGGACGTTGCGCAAATTTTTCGTTTTTACGTCTGCCCGTTCTCGTTATTATCGGAATGTTCCGATGAATAAACTTTAGCTTTAGACAACGTGAACTTCTAAAGCAATAATTTTAACCTCTCGTGTTAATACGTCCTCAGGCCGTTTCTAGACTGCCGATCACGTTCTTTAAAAGTCGGAAAATTCCGATCCATAAAATTATGCTAGTAGAATGTAAAGATCCTTCATAGGATGGATACTGTCACATATCGATACGGCGATCGGAGTAAAACTGTTCTCACGTATTTCAGGACATTTTAGGTTGTTACGTCGGCCCGTTCGTTATTATCGGTATATACCTATGAATAAATGTTTTGCTTGTAGAACGTAAGATTCCAAAAGAATGATTCGCCGAAACGATGGTGCACCCTTACGATCGGATATTTGCCGCTTATTGGCCATTTTCTATAATTCATCCGTTAGATATCGTTTATCGACTACGGATAAGGTTTTCCGATATCAGAATGTTCCTAAGGATGATTCGAAAGTGATTTGAACGAAGAATTTGATAGAATGAATCCTTTATTTATCCATTGAGTACAGGGTACGGAGTGTCTGCGGGGTCAGCTAATATATTATATTTCTCTCTCGACGTAATGGTAACTCGAAGTCCGAACCGCGCTCATGAAGCTCGGTTTCAATCCAATCCATGTTGGTCGGTTCCTCGAGAGGAACGCCGTATCTTCGCGGTCGACCGCCTAATGAATCAGGTGGTAAAAGTCCAAGCCCAGCGCGGCAACGGCAGGCGCGTTCAACGTTTTAACTGCCAATTCTACGGTCATTCATCGGCCAACTGTAAAGCCACTCCGGCCTACGTCAAGTCCCAAAGACAGAAATTCCCCGCCGAAATGCACCAACTGTTGAGAACCATACACCGCAAATTACTCGGGATGCAAGTGCCGACCTACTCCAAAAACAACCAAACCCAAAAGACCAATTCCTCCCCCCACTCATGTACGGGGAACTCAAGATAACAGTCGTCTGGCTGGTCTGGATTCCACTAGAACACGAACCCGATCTCCATTGGCGAAATACTCTTCGGAACATATTCAGATGACCAAGGAGATTTTCAGGCCATTTTCAACGCCATCAACCACACAGCTATTGGAAGAATTACTATCGGCCGGGATAATAGATGAGTTGGAACTTGGGCTTATTGCTCCAAGCGAACCAACTCACTACTCCTCCAATCGACCGACAATAATTGACTTTTTTATCTATCAAAATTCGAATCAAGCCTCTGACCTGCAAGTACTCCAAGATATCGATTCTGACCACAGGCCTATCCTCCTCACCCACCATCAGCGATTTTCCACTGAGTTCCACTGTCCCCAAGCAAGGTCAACCTAGTAAACGAAAAAAAAAGTATCTTCTCTTTGACGATCCTCATTATATTAGGACGATAGTTCCATTCTAAATTCTTGATTAATTACAGTTCCTATTTGTTCATTTCGAGACGTTCCCGTGATTAATACTTATCGTGTAGAAATTAGCCACAATCCACAATTAGCCACAGTTAGGAAAAATAAATTAATTATCATATAGTCATAAACGTAATAAAAATGAATACACATATTTTCGAAGTCACTCCAGAAATACTTTACCTTATTTTTAAATAACAATCTCGGGCCGTACCATTTTTACAAAACTTATTCTATATACTTACTATATAACAGATTATAATGATATAATATAATTCAATACAATAACTACAATATATATATATATATCTGAAAATTCTGTTTTTATAAAATGTCAGCTACTGTTTAACATTTCATTTTTTAAAATGTATATCCAATTGTGGTTCTGAAAAGAACCGATTTTGCAGGTAAGTAGTATATTGAAACACACATAGGTATGTGAATTAATTTACTTAGAACTGGTATATTTGGTGACTGCTTTGGTACCTTCGCTAACGGCGTGCTTAGCCAACTCACCGGGTAACAATAACCTAACGGCGGTTTGGATTTCTCTGCTCGTGATCGTTGATCTCTTATTGTAATGGGCGAGACGCGACGCTTCGGCGGCTATCCTTTCGAATATATCGTTCACGAAAGAATTCATGATCGACATGGCCTTGCTGGAGATACCCGTATCGGGATGAACCTGCTTTAAAACTTTGTATATGTAAATCGCATAGCTTTCCTTCCTCCTGCGCTTCTTTTTCTTGTCGCTCTTAGAGATATTTTTCTGGGCTTTTCCGGCTTTCTTGGCCGCCTTACCGCTTGTCTTCGGTGGCATTTCGAAATAAAAATCCCGACGTCTCACGTACCTCAAAGAGTACTTAACTAAAAAAATGCCTTTAATTCTAGAACTTATAACATTCGAAGGAACACTTCTAAGCCCCGCCCATAGCCCGAGTTAGAGTCTGATTGGTCGCGTATGATATAACGAGTTTGGCTCGCGGACAAAATTCCAGGCCGATCTGTAAGAAATTTCCAGTACCGTTTTTGATTTAAAGGTGAGCAGTATCTAACAACGATCGAGATTAACATGTCCGGACGTGGTAAAGGCGGAAAAGTGAAGGGAAAGGCGAAGTCTCGTTCCAATCGTGCGGGATTACAATTTCCTGTCGGTCGTATTCACCGACTTCTAAGGAAAGGAAATTATGCCGAACGCGTAGGGGCCGGTGCTCCCGTTTACTTAGCTGCCGTAATGGAATATCTGGCGGCCGAAGTTCTCGAGTTGGCGGGTAACGCCGCTAGAGACAACAAGAAAACAAGGATTATCCCTAGGCATTTACAATTGGCCATCAGAAACGACGAGGAATTGAATAAACTGTTATCTGGCGTTACTATTGCCCAGGGCGGCGTCTTGCCTAACATTCAAGCAGTATTATTGCCTAAAAAGACAGACAGCAAAACCAAATAGATAACGCAAACCGTTTAAAGTTTTGCATACGCCCTTTAATATCGGTCCTTTTCAGGGCCAACAAAATCGTATAAAAAAGAAGTTAGAATACGCGTTCTTATTAAAGAATAAATATTAACTAGAAAATTTATAAATAATCTGATCTGTACTGAATATTCCTTTATTACTGTTTTAGAGTATCGATCGATCGGTTCCCTAATTAGTTACGGCTCTATCTAGAAAATAATCATTTAAGTAATAATAAGATAATAAATAAATTATATAAATATTCTTTCTTTTATAAAGTTATATTGTGGTTCTGAAAAGAACCGTTTTTTTTCTATTAAAAAAATACGGTCTTGGACGAACGTATTTTTTAGGGAAGTCGTAGCACGTCCAGGAGTGTCGGGATATTTGTAATTTTCAACTCCGTGTCTTCTTGATCTGACGATGAAATGTGTCGCCTGTTTAATATATCGTCATACGTAGTAGAAATAGTTTTATTTCTTTTTCTTTGGTGATACTGGTTTTTTAGTTTTCGCACCTTCACCAGCGGCAACACGAACAGTTGAGGTCGTCGTCTTAGCACTTTTCGGTTTAGGCGCCTTGGGCTTTTTCGTAGGTCCGGCTTTATTAGATTTTTTCGCTTTGGAAGGCGATTTCGGGGATCTTGCGGCCGTGTTGCTTTTTGCTGCTTTCGAAGATGAACTATTAGCGGCGGCATTGGAAGCGGACGTAGTCGTGGCGGCGGTAGATTTCTTTCCTGTTTTCTTTTCGACGGCTTTTTTGGCAGAAGCTTTTTTCTCGGCCAAAGTTGCAGATTCACCTTTCTTACTTTTAGCTGTGGTTTTCTTAGTTGAGGCGGAGGCGGCGGTCGTCTTTTTTTCCGTTTTCTCTGAGGTTTTTTTGGCAGACGCTTTTTTACCACCGGCTGTCGTAGCTGTCGCGGCACCTCCTACTGGTTTTCGTTTATTTTTCTGTCCGGTTTTGGCAGTGGCCGTTTTTCTTTTCTTCGTACCTGCGGCTGTCGTACCTCCTGCTTTACGTGCCGAAGCCGCTAATTTAAATGATCCGGAAGCTCCTTTGCCCTTCGTTTGTACCAAAACACCCGAAGCGATCCACGTCTTTATATATTTCTTTATAAAGGGCGATAATTTGTCAGCATCCACTTTGTAATTGGCCGCTATGTATTTTTTAATAGCTCTGAAGGAAGTTCCGCCTTTCTCTTTCAATCCTTTAATTGCACTCGTTACCATATCAGCGATCGGAGGATGACTAACTTTCGATTTAGAACTCTTCGCCTTGCTCGAAGTGGATTTTTCTTTCTTCCCTCCTGCAGACGAACCTGCGCTACCGGCTGTAGCTGATGCGGCTCCCGTAGCCGACACCGAAGATGAATTCGACCCGGCCGGTGTGCCTGTTGACGATGCGTTAACAACGGCGGCGGAATTTCCTCCACTCCCTTGATTCGACGAAGGAGAAACCGCTTGTCCGCTAATATCGACGTCCGACATTCTGATATAATTTCTTAATTTTCTTATAAGAACGTTCTAATCACGATTCGTTTGACAAAGTTACGTACGTGCGTATGCTTCTCGTTCGCGTATTTTAACTGTCTGGCGGTCGCTCTCATTTAATGCGTACCCTATATGATATGAGCCGAACGGAGGACTGAACGGTCGAGCGCGAACGACGTTCCATATTCCGGCTTCGTCGAAACGTTCATCGAGCTTGGAACCGTTTACTTATTTCTCATATTAAATACATAAATCCTTTAGAATATCATACGATTTATGTTCGAGGCGTTAAAAGATAAAACGTAGTAGAAGTAGCAAACTTTACCAATAAATTTTACGTTGACTATCGTCTTAGAAGGAAGCACAAAATCAAGCGTTGCTCTCGATTCCGTCGAAACTACCAATTTACATTCGAGTTATAGACTTTCGGTTATAACTATGAAAATATATCTTTTCAAATCTACGTCCCCCGATATATCGTCTTTTGATATAAATGCAATTCCGTACAGATCTAATGCTATTATTGGAGAAACGAGACATATTATTCCTAATTGATGCGGTACAGATTGTTCGTTGTCCAAAACGAATCTATATCGAAACGTACCGTTGTCGAATTAACTGTAAGAAAACAATGACATGAAAATTAACCGATCCTATACTAATATACTTCTTATTTAACGGTTTCTTAACACCATCCGAACTCTGGGTTACAATCGAACGTATCGGGTGAGCAACGATATCGAGACGTCTATAAGAATATCGTGTCAAACCCTTCTGTATCGATACAATGCTCATATATATTATAGTATATTTTGCTTCTTTAGTTGAAATCTGTTTTCATAAATAGTTATCTAAAGTCAATAAATACATGGAACGCGATCTCCATACATACGTGCGTAGAACTACCGTACCTTCTTTGAAATCTTAAGGATTCTCCAAGCTCATCGACGCGAAGTTTATCTCGGAGTATTTTCTCTCTAAAGGAAAACTATATTAAAGCTTCAACGAAGATTCGGTATTCGATTGTTCACCATCATTTACATTCTTGTCATTAACCTAACATTTATTATGAAATCTTATTTTAAACTTTATCTATCTTTTTATATTACGATCGTCTATTATAATGCAGTATATTTGTTACTTTACAAGTAAATCTTAGATGAAAGGAGCAGATATTTAATAAAATTTAACGTCATCTTAGTCCATTTTCGAATAATAAATTTCTTTTTTTATGCTAGTAAATTTGTGGCTCTGAAAAGAACCGTTGTTTTCTTTAGTTGAATAGATACGTTGTTCTGTTTTAATTGGTCAGCATATATAATACTTTATTTAACCGCCAAATCCGTATAGGGTTCGTCCTTGGCGTTTGAGGGCGTATACTACATCCATGGCAGTAACGGTTTTCCTTTTGGCGTGTTCGGTATAAGTGACGGCGTCTCTGATAACGTTTTCCAAAAATACTTTTAATACACCTCTGGTTTCTTCATAAATTAGACCGGATATACGTTTAACTCCACCCCGCCTAGCCAATCTTCTGATGGCGGGTTTCGTAATACCTTGGATATTATCACGAAGCACTTTACGATGCCGCTTAGCGCCTCCTTTTCCCAAACCTTTACCACCTTTACCTCTGCCCGTCATGATTTATTCAATTTAGTATTAAAAGAAAGCAAATTTATAATCGAATTGTGCAGCGTACACCTCGAATACTACGGGTAACTATTTCAATTTCAAATCCTACCATGGGTTTTGTTGAGTTCGAATCGGGTCCCGCCCACAGATGCTAGCCGGACCAATCAGAATATCTTCACACATTATTAAAAAGGGAGATTTCTTTGACACCTTCGATCAGTTTCCAAAAGTTCGTTGGTGCTTGCGCTTGTAATTCTTCCTACACGTTTGAAGTCAGACCCGTTTAGACGATGGCTCGTACCAAGCAAACTGCTCGAAAATCAACCGGAGGTAAGGCTCCCAGAAAACAATTGGCTACTAAAGCAGCCAGGAAAAGCGCTCCCGCTACCGGTGGTGTTAAAAAACCGCATCGTTACAGACCCGGTACGGTCGCTCTAAGAGAAATCCGACGCTATCAGAAGAGTACCGAATTATTGATTAGGAAATTGCCTTTCCAACGATTGGTTCGCGAAATCGCTCAGGATTTCAAGACCGATTTACGTTTCCAAAGTTCGGCAGTGATGGCTTTGCAAGAAGCTAGCGAGGCCTATTTGGTTGGTCTCTTTGAAGACACCAATTTGTGTGCGATCCATGCTAAACGAGTAACTATCATGCCTAAGGACATTCAATTAGCCAGACGCATTAGAGGCGAACGTGCATAAATGCTACGGCTGTCCTATATTAAGGTCGTTTTTTGTATTTATATGAAAAAAAAAGGTTCTTCTCAGAACCACCAACTTCTATTAGAAAAAAGAGACATTGATATTTTTTCCGTTTATATGACGCTTTAGTTATAATATTTGTGAATTGAATTTAGAATATTATGCTCACAAATATATTGTGAATATTGAGGAATCCTTAGTAATAAGGTGTGAACACCTGCTGGATTGACTTGAAGTTTATATCACGATAAGAAAGGGGTATCACATATACTGTTATTATGTTACCGTAAAGGAATGAATATATAAAATAAAATATTTTTTTCTGGATATTTTAACATTTTTATGAACGATTACTATATTTTAATTTATTTGACTTCGTATATATCCTATCTTCTTAACAATAGTTTATTTCTTTTTTTCTTCTTTAAACATTTTGGGGCTCTGAAAAGAGCCGTTTTCCACCCTTCATATTATTATGATCACCTTCAAAATAATATATTTCGTTTACTTAGAACTGGTATATTTAGTGACAGCTTTGGTACCTTCGCTAACGGCATGCTTAGCCAATTCACCGGGTAACAATAACCTAACGGCGGTTTGGATTTCTCTGCTCGTGATGGTCGATCTTTTATTGTAATGGGCGAGGCGCGACGCTTCGGCGGCTATCCTTTCGAATATATCGTTCACGAAAGAATTCATAATCGACATGGCCTTGCTGGAAATACCCGTATCGGGATGAACCTGCTTTAAAACTTTGTATATGTAAATCGCGTAGCTTTCCTTCCTCCTACGCTTCTTTTTCTTATCGCTCTTAGAAATGTTTTTCTGGGCTTTTCCAGCCTTTTTTGCCGCTTTACCGCTTGTCTTCGGTGGCATTTTAAACGAATGAGATTCGCGACCTACCCATACAGCAAAAGATAAAAGACTAAACCGAAATATACCTATAGTCGTTTAATTATTTGATAAATGACGCTACACTTCTAAGCTCCGCCCATTCTTGGCGTTATGTCGTAGAAAGCTCTGATTGGTCGAGTAGGAAACGTACTAGTGTTTTGAGAAGTTGCCGAATAAAAGCTATTCGCTGGACAGTTCACTGCCAGTTGTTCATTCGTTGTCGAAAGGACGTGAGCGTTGTCGCCATTAGTTTTTCGGTTATTTTTAGTTTAAAAAAGTTAGCAATACAATGTCTGGACGTGGTAAGGGTGGAAAAGTGAAGGGAAAGGCGAAATCTCGTTCCAACCGAGCGGGATTACAATTTCCTGTTGGCCGTATTCACCGGCTTTTAAGGAAAGGAAATTATGCCGAACGCGTAGGGGCCGGTGCTCCCGTCTACTTAGCTGCCGTAATGGAATATTTGGCGGCCGAAGTTCTCGAGTTGGCAGGTAACGCCGCTAGAGACAACAAGAAAACAAGGATTATCCCTAGGCATTTACAATTGGCCATCAGAAATGACGAAGAACTGAACAAACTCCTCTCCGGTGTTACTATAGCCCAGGGCGGCGTTCTACCAAACATCCAGGCCGTATTGTTACCGAAAAAAACAGATAGTAAAACCAAATAAGTTACATGAGCCTTAGGGTTTTTGTGTCGTACAAAAACCTTTTAACTATCGGTCCTTTTCAGGACCACCAAAATAATAAAACAAAAAAAGAACTTAAAATTAAAACTCATATTATGACTTGCACTTACTAATTATTTAAAATATTCTAATAAACAGTTTAAGTACTTTAAAGATTGTTTTTTGGGTGTGTAAGATAAATTAAGAGACATTCCAATACCAATAATTATCGTTTTATTAAACAACAATTAAGTCGAAATAATATGAAGGATTTATTTCTAGCGGTTCTCCTTTAGTAAAATCGAACCGTATTATAACATCGCGCCTTGTATATAATCTATGTAATTAACGATGAATTTAAGGGGCGGTCTATTTATTAAGTATAGAGTTTTGGAATCCAAACCCTCAAATAATTAGGGCCAGTTATACTTAAATTATTATTTTAAATAAAATTATGATGATTGTAATGATTGAAAGATTATCCTTAAATCCTAATAGAGCTTCCGTTTTTTAAATATCGATAAATTTGTGGTTCTGAAAAGAACCGTTGTTTAATTTTTCTAAAATTAATTTTGAGGGTCACATTTCACGTTAGTTCGCGAATAAAATGTGACTTAACCTCCAAACCCGTATAATGTACGTCCTTGACGTTTCAAGGCGTATACTACATCCATTGCGGTAACGGTTTTTCTTTTGGCGTGTTCGGTATATGTAACGGCATCTCTGATGACGTTTTCCAAAAACACTTTTAAAACACCTCTGGTCTCTTCGTAAATCAGACCAGATATACGTTTTACGCCGCCTCGTCTAGCCAATCTTCTAATGGCGGGCTTCGTAATACCTTGGATATTATCACGAAGCACTTTACGATGCCGCTTGGCTCCTCCTTTTCCCAAACCTTTACCACCTTTACCTCTGCCGGTCATCTTTTATCGAACCTAATACAAAAAAAATAAATGATCTCGAATAAGTAGCGCGCTCACAACACGAGTGCTACGGACAACTGTTGTCGATTACATTCAATCAGCCCGGTTTTGTAGACTTAGGATTGAGTTCCGCCCACTGGCACAAAACGGACCAATCAGATTAGATAACATGTTATAAAAAGGACTCTCTGATTTTATGACCGAATCAGTCCGAAAGGGGTCGCCGTCGTTTGCGTTTGTTAATTTTTCTCATTACCTCTATTTTAAAAATATGGCTCGTACCAAGCAAACTGCGCGAAAATCAACAGGAGGTAAAGCTCCTAGGAAACAATTGGCTACCAAAGCGGCCAGGAAAAGCGCTCCAGCTACCGGTGGCGTTAAGAAACCACATCGCTACCGACCTGGGACGGTCGCTTTGCGGGAGATTCGTCGTTATCAAAAGAGCACCGAATTATTGATTAGGAAATTACCTTTTCAACGATTGGTTCGCGAAATCGCTCAAGATTTCAAGACCGATTTACGTTTTCAAAGTTCGGCGGTAATGGCTTTACAAGAGGCCAGCGAAGCTTATTTAGTTGGCCTTTTTGAGGATACTAATTTATGTGCGATACATGCAAAGCGAGTAACCATCATGCCCAAGGATATTCAGCTAGCCAGACGTATCAGAGGCGAACGTGCCTAAACTTTATTTTCTATCATTTATAATACTCTACTTATAGTCGTATTTTGCAACAAAAAAAAAACGGTTCTTTTCAGAACCACCTAAATTTAATCAAAGAAAAAGAAGATAATTCAATTAATATTCTTTTATCGATATTTATATAAACCACTAAAAGAGTTATGGATTTTTATCTCAGAGTTATATTCGACTACATGTTAGTAATTAATAACAGTCGGTGTACTTATACGCATTGTTTTTAAAAACTAAAGAAAAAATAATGTAATCACTAATAACCAAAGAATAATAATATACTGTTGATAACAAAATTTGTATTTCAATATTGGATACTACAGCTGTATAATATATAAAATTAATTTTTTTAAGATTATTTCTTTTTTTATTTATCTAAATTGTGGCTCTGAAAAGAACCGTTTTCTCCTTTATGATATTCAAGGCTTATGGTTTACTTAGAACTGGTATATTTAGTGACGGCTTTGGTACCTTCACTAACGGCGTGCTTAGCCAATTCACCGGGCAGCAATAATCGCACGGCAGTTTGGATTTCTCTGCTTGTGATAGTAGATCTTTTATTGTAATGAGCGAGACGGGACGCTTCGGCGGCTATCCTTTCGAATATATCGTTCACGAAAGAATTCATGATCGACATGGCCTTGCTGGAGATACCCGTATCGGGATGAACTTGCTTTAAAACTTTGTAAATGTAGATCGCGTAGCTTTCCTTCCTCTTGCGTTTCTTTTTCTTGTCACTTTTGGAGATATTTTTCTGAGCCTTACCGGCCTTTTTGGCCGCCTTACCGCTTGTTTTCGGAGGCATTTCGAAATAAATATTACGATATTAAAGGAACCACGAAAAGTACTAGACTAAAACAAATTTCAGGAATCCTTAGAATTTATAGGCTCCTTAAATACACTCCTAAGCCCCGCCTATTATCTGAGTTAGCCTTTCATTGGTCGCGTACGAGATCATGCGTTCGGCTTACGAACAAAATTCGTTGCTAGTATGTTGACAGTTTTAGTACAGATTTCAACTCTAAGGCGAGCGAGTTCTAGAAGCAATCGATAGTAAAATGTCCGGACGTGGTAAAGGCGGAAAAGTGAAGGGAAAGGCGAAGTCTCGTTCTAACCGAGCGGGATTACAATTCCCTGTCGGTCGTATTCACAGACTTTTAAGGAAAGGGAATTATGCCGAACGCGTAGGGGCCGGTGCTCCCGTCTACTTAGCTGCCGTAATGGAATATCTGGCAGCCGAGGTTCTCGAATTGGCGGGTAACGCCGCTAGAGATAACAAGAAAACCAGGATTATCCCTAGGCATTTGCAATTGGCCATCAGAAACGACGAAGAATTGAACAAACTCCTATCCGGAGTTACTATAGCCCAGGGCGGCGTTCTGCCAAATATCCAAGCTGTATTGTTACCTAAAAAGACAGATAGCAAAACTAAATAAAACGAATGTAACCTATTTTATCATCAAATATCGGTCCTTTTCAGGACCACCAAGACAGCTGAAAAAGAGAATTTTATTATTTTAGCTTAAGTAGTAAAATAACAGGCATAAGTTTTAATTTTGAGAGGTTTTGTGATATACGACAGAGTTACGACGATATTTTATAGATCGCAATACTTTTGACAATACCTTTCTCTGAATCTTCGTGCATGCAGTCTCTTCTTAATGAGAGTATTGAACAATATCCATTTTATTGTATCGATATCGTATCTTTCTAATTTCTCATTCATTTCATTAATTATTTCCTAATTGTTATGATCGGATTTGCAAAGATTAGGATTTCTGTATATCGAACCGGTACATGTCAGCTGTATTTATGAGGTTATGTTATTTGTTCTTAGAATTTGATGTGATCAATTGAAAATGAGATGAAAGTTGCTTTAATTTATCGTTTCGGACCGACTATTAGTGCCGTGTCATCGTTTGGAGATTACTATGGAACATAATTGTGCGACGAGTTATGATAGACTGTCATTTATTGTTGCGACTGGATTTGGTGGTCTCCAGCTATATATGCGTTTATTATTTATAATTGTCGATCCGATTCACTACCTACTAATTCTATATTGTGAATTTTTAGTTTAATGATCATGTCCTTACTGTTGGACCAACACCCCACTTGGATGCATTGGTACGATGACTGTCTCCGTAGGAAGGCCATGCATGACAGTCAACCCATGTATTTCTTTTCATTAGGGTAGTTTATACAGTAAGTGTCTATTTATTGACTATAGGGTACCAATTAGTTACTTCGTATGGTTACCTTTAAGGTAATTGAATGATATTGTTGCTTTTAGTGAGCAACTAAATGACATTGAGAGATTTGACCGGATGTTAGTTTGAAGATGTTTATATATTCCATGCAACAATCTTTCGCTTATTCCGAGTTGCTGCGGTTATACACAGTTACTGACTTGCCCCTTGACATCCTCTCGGATGTGCACTTCCTTTGAGGATTATCCGTGATGACCTGTATTGCCTTATATAATTAGCATTTTTGAGTAAGTTTGAAATCTAGGTGAGAGTGCCGTTTATGTATGTATATGTTTGTTAATCTAGTGATTTATCATAGGTTACTTATTGTTGTTATTGCAATTTAGGTTAGATTGTTTCGAAGAGCCTTCCTTGATGTGAATATATCTCTTCCTTTGTTTCGACTGTGGGTGAATTCTGATGCTTAGCTAAGGATATTTTATATCATATTCTATTTATATCATTAATTTAGAATAGAATAGAATATAATATAATACAATTTTCAAAGATTTTTAATGATATTCTTGACAATTTTACGCTTCTCTATATTTGAAAATCCTATTCTTTGATTGTCTTGGTTCTCGCTAGATGGCGCGCGCCGCCTGATTTCTTTCTCTACTTTATGTCGTTGGATATTGTTTTCGTCTCTCATTCATTAGAATTGACGTACACGCATTGGAGGTTATGTCTTCGTTCTGTTTAAACGTTTTGTTTATTTTATTTTGTTATTGTTGTGTTTTTAGGTTTTCTTATGGATTAGACCGATCTTATGTGATTTGTCGACCTGTGACTTGTTTGTTTTACCCCCTCGCACCACTTGGAGGTTATGTCGGACACCATCTGTGTCACTAGATTGTACTTTTGTATGAATATTTCGTATTATTTCAGGGTGAATTTGACGCCGTAGATATGTTTTGATATTGTTTAACCACTTTTATTTCATTTTATTTTGTTGCTAGTCACCTTCCAATTAAGATACCAGCGGTGTATTTACATTTTTTGTATTTTTTAGGTTATCCGTGTCCAGTTCCCCTGACAGAACTGGTAGAGCCGACCGTGATCAATCTGGAAATCACATGTCCGAAGCTATCCGCATCAACCTGCGGTTCCTCTGCACTTGATGACCGAACGCCAACAGGCCAGGATTCTACCTTTGCTTAAGTACTTTCGGATATGTTGAATACTACATTTGTTTATATTAGACTTATCTGCTCGAAGTTTATTAGTTAGATGACTTATATGTTTGATTTGCAAGGTATGAGGTCTATTGAGATAGCGACCCCGTAGGACGGTGCAGTAACTTCGTGATTGTGTTTCATATTGTTCAATCATTCCTAATGCCAATCATCCTCCCATCGGAATATCAATAGTCTAGTTATGATTTTTAATGTTTTAGGTTAGGGAGTCTTGGCAGAGTTGACGGAACTGGCCGTGTCCGAGTGGTGGAATGGACAAAGCACCCTGGGACCATTGCTACTATGAGTTTGCCAATTTTCCACACTACAAGATGAGCATTATTTGTCTTTCTCTATGATTAGGACTATCGCTGAAACAGTAGTCCTAGCAAGTCCTACTCCCCAAGCGGAGAGAAGTTAGGGGGGCAGTAGGAATCTCGTTAATCCATGCACGCGCCTTCCTGATATGTTCGGGCATAGGCTGCGGTTGTCAAGGCGGTGGTAGTTAGTCCCGCCGTTTACCCGCGCTCGGCATCTCGATCCTTCTCTGAACGGATGCGAACGCGATCTGCTGAGCTGGTCTTTCCTGCGTAAGTATATGGACATTTTGAAATGTAGACTATCTGTCTATGGCTCTGGTGCTTGTTAAAACTCCGAGCTGGTCTTTCCTGCGTAAGTATCGGGGACGGTTCACGTACGGGTCTCCGAGCGCCTGTTCGGTTCCGTCGCGGCAGTATTGCGTAAAATTTTAGATAAGGACAGTGGGAATCTCGTTAATCCATGCACGCGCCTTCCTGATATGTTCGGGCATAGGCTGCGGTTGTCAAGGTGGTGGTAGTTAGTCCCGCCGTTTACCCGCGCTCGGCATCTCGATCCTTCTCTGAACGGATCCGAACGCGATCTGCTGAGCTGGTCTTTCCTGCGTAAGTATATGGACATTTTGAAATGTAGACTATCTGTCTATGGCTCTGGTGCTTGTTAAAGCTCCGAGCTGGTCTTTCCTGCGTAAGTATCGGGGACGGTTCACGTACGGGTCTCCGAGCGCCTGTTCGGTTCCGTCGCGGCAGTATTGCGTAAAATTTTAGATAAGGACAGTGGGAATCTCGTTAATCCATGCACGCGCCTTCCTGATATGTTCGGGCATAGGCTGCGGTTGTCAAGGTGGTGGTAGTTAGTCCCGCCGTTTACCCGCGCTCGGCATCTCGATCCTTCTCTGAACGGATCCGAACGCGATCTTAGTTAGGGACATTTTGAAATGTAGACCATGAGTCTATGGCTCAGGTGCTTGTTAAAGGTCTGAGCTGGTCTTTCCTGCGTAAGTATATGGACATTTTGAAATGTAGACTATCTGTCTATGGCTCTGGTGCTTGTTAAAGCTCCGAGCTGGTCTTTCCTGCGTAAGTATCGGGGACGGTTCACGTACGGGTCTCCGAGCGCCTGTTCGGTTCCGTCGCGGCCGTATTACGTAAAATTTTAGATAAGGACAGTGGGAATCTCGTTAATCCATGCACGCGCCTTCCTGATATGTTCGGGCATAGGCTGCGGTTGTCAAGGTGGTGGTAGTTAGTCCCGCCGTTTACCCGCGCTCGGCATCTCGATCCTTCTCTGAACGGATCCGAACGCGATCTTAGTTAGGGACATTTTGAAATGTAGACCATGAGTCTATGGCTCTGGTGCTTGTTAAAGGTCTGAGCTGGTCTTTCCTGCGTAAGTATATGGACATTTTGAAATGTAGACTATCTGTCTATGGCTCTGGTGCTTGTTAAAGCTCCGAGCTGGTCTTTCCTGCGTAAGTATCGGGAACGGTTCACGTACGGGTCTCCGAGCGCCTGTTCGGTTCCGTCGCGGCAGTATTGCGTAAAATTTTAGATAAGGACAGTGGGAATCTCGTTAATCCATGCACGCGCCTTCCTGATATGTTCGGGCATAGGCTGCGGTTGTCAAGGTGGTGGTAGTTAGTCCCGCCGTTTACCCGCGCTCGGCATCTCGATCCTTCTCTGAACGGATCCGAACGCGATCTTAGTTAGGGACATTTTGAATTGTAGACCATGAGTCTATGGCTCTGGTGCTTGTTAAAGGTCTGAGCTGGTCTTTCCTGCGTAAGTATATGGACATTTTGAAATGTAGACTATCTGTCTATGGCTCTGGTGCTTGTTAAAGCTCCGAGCTGGTCTTTCCTGCGTAAGTATCGGGGACGGTTCACGTACGGGTCTCCGAGCGCCTGTTCGGTTCCGTCGCGGCCGTATTGCGTAAAATTTTAGATAAGGACAGTGGGAATCTCGTTAATCCATGCACGCGCCTTCCTGATATGTTCGGGCATAGGCTGCGGTTGTCAAGGTGGTGGTAGTTAGTCCCGCCGTTTACCCGCGCTCGGCATCTCGATCCTTCTCTGAACGGATCCGAACGCGATCTTAGTTAGGGACATTTTGAAATGTAGACCATGAGTCTATGGCTCTGGTGCTTGTTAAAGGTCTGAGCTGGTCTTTCCTGCGTAAGTATATGGACATTTTGAAATGTAGACTATCTGTCTATGGCTCTGGTGCTTGTTAAAGCTCCGAGCTGGTCTTTCCTGCGTAAGTATCGGGGACGGTTCACGTACGGGTCTCCGAGCGCCTGTTCGGTTCCGTCGCGGCAGTATTGCGTAAAATTTTAGATAAGGACAGTGGGAATCTCGTTAATCCATGCACGCGCCTTCCTGATATGTTCGGGCATAGGCTGCGGTTGTCAAGGTGGTGGTAGTTAGTCCCGCCGTTTACCCGCGCTCGGCATCTCGATCCTTCTCTGAACGGATCCGAACGCGATCTTAGTTAGGGACATTTTGAAATGTAGACCATGAGTCTATGGCTCTGGTGCTTGTTAAAGGTCTGAGCTGGTCTTTCCTGCGTAAGTATATGGACATTTTGAAATGTAGACTATCTGTCTATGGCTCTGGTGCTTGTTAAAGCTCCGAGCTGGTCTTTCCTGCGTAAGTATCGGGGACGGTTCACGTACGGGTCTCCGAGCGCCTGTTCGGTTCCGTCGCGGCCGTATTACGTAAAATTTTAGATAAGGACAGTGGGAATCTCGTTAATCCATGCACGCGCCTTCCTGATATGTTCGGGCATAGGCTGCGGTTGTCAAGGTGGTGGTAGTTAGTCCCGCCGTTTACCCGCGCTCGGCATCTCGATCCTTCTCTGAACGGATCCGAACGCGATCTTAGTTAGGGACATTTTGAAATGTAGACCATGAGTCTATGGCTCTGGTGCTTGTTAAAGGTCTGAGCTGGTCTTTCCTGCGTAAGTATATGGACATTTTGAAATGTAGACTATCTGTCTATGGCTCTGGTGCTTGTTAAAGCTCCGAGCTGGTCTTTCCTGCGTAAGTATCGGGAACGGTTCACGTACGGGTCTCCGAGCGCCTGTTCGGTTCCGTCGTGGCAGTATTGCGTAAAATTTTAGATAAGGACAGTGGGAATCTCGTTAATCCATGCACGCGCCTTCCTGATATGTTCGGGCATAGGCTGCGGTTGTCAAGGTGGTGGTAGTTAGTCCCGCCGTTTACCCGCGCTCGGCATCTCGATCCTTCTCTGAACGGATCCGAACGCGATCTTAGTTAGGGACATTTTGAATTGTAGACCATGAGTCTATGGCTCTGGTGCTTGTTAAAGGTCTGAGCTGGTCTTTCCTACGTAAGTATATGGACATTTTGAAATGTAGACTATCTGTCTATGGCTCTGGTGCTTGTTAAAGCTCCGAGCTGGTCTTTCCTGCGTAAGTATCGGGGACGGTTCACGTACGGGTCTCCGAGCGCCTGTTCGGTTCCGTCGCGGCCGTATTGCGTAAAATTTTAGATAAGGACAGTGGGAATCTCGTTAATCCATGCACGCGCCTTCCTGATATGTTCGGGCATAGGCTGCGGTTGTCAAGGTGGTGGTAGTTAGTCCCGCCGTTTACCCGCGCTCGGCATCTCGATCCTTCTCTGAACGGATCCGAACGCGATCTTAGTTAGGGACATTTTGAAATGTAGACCATGAGTCTATGGCTCTGGTGCTTGTTAAAGGTCTGAGCTGGTCTTTCCTGCGTAAGTATATGGACATTTTGAAATGTAGACTATCTGTCTATGGCTCTGGTGCTTGTTAAAGCTCCGAGCTGGTCTTTCCTGCGTAAGTATCGGGAACGGTTCACGTACGGGTCTCCGAGCGCCTGTTCGGTTCCGTCGCGGCAGTATTGCGTAAAATTTTAGATAAGGACAGTGGGAATCTCGTTAATCCATGCACGCGCCTTCCTGATATGTTCGGGCATAGGCTGCGGTTGTCAAGGTGGTGGTAGTTAGTCCCGCCGTTTACCCGCGCTCGGCATCTCGATCCTTCTCTGAACGGATCCGAACGCGATCTTAGTTAGGGACATTTTGAATTGTAGACCATGAGTCTATGGCTCTGGTGCTTGTTAAAGGTCTGAGCTGGTCTTTCCTACGTAAGTATATGGACATTTTGAAATGTAGACTATCTGTCTATGGCTCTGGTGCTTGTTAAAGCTCCGAGCTGGTCTTTCCTGCGTAAGTATCGGGGACGGTTCACGTACGGGTCTCCGAGCGCCTGTTCGGTTCCGTCGCGGCCGTATTGCGTAAAATTTTAGATAAGGACAGTGGGAATCTCGTTAATCCATGCACGCGCCTTCCTGATATGTTCGGGCATAGGCTGCGGTTGTCAAGGTGGTGGTAGTTAGTCCCGCCGTTTACCCGCGCTCGGCATCTCGATCCTTCTCTGAACGGATCCGAACGCGATCTTAGTTAGGGACATTTTGAAATGTAGACCATGAGTCTATGGCTCTGGTGCTTGTTAAAGGTCTGAGCTGGTCTTTCCTGCGTAAGTATATGGACATTTTGAAATGTAGACTATCTGTCTATGGCTCTGGTGCTTGTTAAAGCTCCGAGCTGGTCTTTCCTGCGTAAGTATCGGGGACGGTTCACGTACGGGTCTCCGAGCGCCTGTTCGGTTCCGTCGCGGCCGTATTACGTAAAATTTTAGATAAGGACAGTGGGAATCTCGTTAATCCATGCACGCGCCTTCCTGATATGTTCGGGCATAGGCTGCGGTTGTCAAGGTGGTGGTAGTTAGTCCCGCCGTTTACCCGCGCTCGGCATCTCGATCCTTCTCTGAACGGATCCGAACGCGATCTTAGTTAGGGACATTTTGAAATGTAGACCATGAGTCTATGGCTCTGGTGCTTGTTAAAGGTCTGAGCTGGTCTTTCCTGCGTAAGTATATGGACATTTTGAAATGTAGACTATCTGTCTATGGCTCTGGTGCTTGTTAAAGCTCCGAGCTGGTCTTTCCTGCGTAAGTATCGGGGACGGTTCACGTACGGGTCTCCGAGCGCCTGTTCGGTTCCGTCGCGGCCGTATTGCGTAAAATTTTAGATAAGGACAGTGGGAATCTCGTTAATCCATGCACGCGCCTTCCTGATATGTTCGGGCATAGGCTGCGGTTGTCAAGGTGGTGGTAGTTAGTCCCGCCGTTTACCCGCGCTCGGCATCTCGATCCTTCTCTGAACGGATCCGAACGCGATCTGCTGAGCTGGTCTTTCCTGCGTAAGTATATGGACATTTTGAAATGTAGACTATCTGTCTATGGCTCTGGTGCTTGTTAAAGCTCCGAGCTGGTCTTTCCTGCGTAAGTATCGGGGACGGTTCACGTACGGGTCTCCGAGCGCCTGTTCGGTTCCGTCGCGGCCGTATTGCGTAAAATTTTAGATAAGGACAGTGGGAATCTCGTTAATCCATGCACGCGCCTTCCTGATATGTTCGGGCATAGGCTGCGGTTGTCAAGGTGGTGGTAGTTAGTCCCGCCGTTTACCCGCGCTCGGCATCTCGATCCTTCTCTGAACGGATCCGAACGCGATCTTAGTTAGGGACATTTTGAATTGTAGACCATGAGTCTATGGCTCTGGTGCTTGTTAAAGGTCTGAGCTGGTCTTTCCTACGTAAGTATATGGACATTTTGAAATGTAGACTATCTGTCTATGGCTCTGGTGCTTGTTAAAGCTCCGAGCTGGTCTTTCCTGCGTAAGTATCGGGGACGGTTCACGTACGGGTCTCCGAGCGCCTGTTCGGTTCCGTCGCGGCCGTATTGCGTAAAATTTTAGATAAGGACAGTGGGAATCTCGTTAATCCATGCACGCGCCTTCCTGATATGTTCGGGCATAGGCTGCGGTTGTCAAGGTGGTGGTAGTTAGTCCCGCCGTTTACCCGCGCTCGGCATCTCGATCCTTCTCTGAACGGATCCGAACGCGATCTGCTGAGCTGGTCTTTCCTGCGTAAGTATATGGACATTTTGAAATGTAGACTATCTGTCTATGGCTCTGGTGCTTGTTAAAGCTCCGAGCTGGTCTTTCCTGCGTAAGTATCGGGGACGGTTCACGTACGGGTCTCCGAGCGCCTGTTCGGTTCCGTCGCGGCCGTATTGCGTAAAATTTTAGATAAGGACAGTGGGAATCTCGTTAATCCATGCACGCGCCTTCCTGATATGTTCGGGCATAGGCTGCGGTTGTCAAGGTGGTGGTAGTTAGTCCCGCCGTTTACCCGCGCTCGGCATCTCGATCCTTCTCTGAACGGATCCGAACGCGATCTTAGTTAGGGACATTTTGAAATGTAGACCATGAGTCTATGGCTCTGGTGCTTGTTAAAGGTCTGAGCTGGTCTTTCCTGCGTAAGTATATGGACATTTTGAAATGTAGACTATCTGTCTATGGCTCTGGTGCTTGTTAAAGCTCCGAGCTGGTCTTTCCTGCGTAAGTATCGGGGACGGTTCACGTACGGGTCTCCGAGCGCCTGTTCGGTTCCGTCGCGGCCGTATTGCGTAAAATTTTAGATAAGGACAGTGGGAATCTCGTTAATCCATGCACGCGCCTTCCTGATATGTTCGGGCATAGGCTGCGGTTGTCAAGTTGGTGGTAGTTAGTCCCGCCGTTTACCCGCGCTCGGCATCTCGATCCTTCTCTGAACGGATCCGAACGCGATCTGCTGAGCTGGTCTTTCCTGCGTAAGTATATGGACATTTTGAAATGTAGACTATCTGTCTATGGCTCTGGTGCTTGTTAAAGCTCCGAGCTGGTCTTTCCTGCGTAAGTATCGGGGACGGTTCACGTACGGGTCTCCGAGCGCCTGTTCGGTTCCGTCGCGGCCGTATTACGTAAAATTTTAGATAAGGACAGTGGGAATCTCGTTAATCCATGCACGCGCCTTCCTGATATGTTCGGGCATAGGCTGCGGTTGTCAAGGTGGTGGTAGTTAGTCCCGCCGTTTACCCGCGCTCGGCATCTCGATCCTTCTCTGAACGGATCCGAACGCGATCTTAGTTAGGGACATTTTGAATTGTAGACCATGAGTCTATGGCTCTGGTGCTTGTTAAAGGTCTGAGCTGGTCTTTCCTACGTAAGTATATGGACATTTTGAAATGTAGACTATCTGTCTATGGCTCTGGTGCTTGTTAAAGCTCCGAGCTGGTCTTTCCTGCGTAAGTATCGGGGACGGTTCACGTACGGGTCTCCGAGCGCCTGTTCGGTTCCGTCGCGGCCGTATTGCGTAAAATTTTAGATAAGGACAGTGGGAATCTCGTTAATCCATGCACGCGCCTTCCTGATATGTTCGGGCATAGGCTGCGGTTGTCAAGGTGGTGGTAGTTAGTCCCGCCGTTTACCCGCGCTCGGCATCTCGATCCTTCTCTGAACGGATCCGAACGCGATCTTAGTTAGGGACATTTTGAATTGTAGACCATGAGTCTATGGCTCTGGTGCTTGTTAAAGGTCTGAGCTGGTCTTTCCTACGTAAGTATATGGACATTTTGAAATGTAGACTATCTGTCTATGGCTCTGGTGCTTGTTAAAGCTCCGAGCTGGTCTTTCCTGCGTAAGTATCGGGGACGGTTCACGTACGGGTCTCCGAGCGCCTGTTCGGTTCCGTCGCGGCCGTATTGCGTAAAATTTTAGATAAGGACAGTGGGAATCTCGTTAATCCATGCACGCGCCTTCCTGATATGTTCGGGCATAGGCTGCGGTTGTCAAGGTGGTGGTAGTTAGTCCCGCCGTTTACCCGCGCTCGGCATCTCGATCCTTCTCTGAACGGATCCGAACGCGATCTTAGTTAGGGACATTTTGAAATGTAGACCATGAGTCTATGGCTCTGGTGCTTGTTAAAGGTCTGAGCTGGTCTTTCCTGCGTAAGTATATGGACATTTTGAAATGTAGACTATCTGTCTATGGCTCTGGTGCTTGTTAAAGCTCCGAGCTGGTCTTTCCTGCGTAAGTATCGGGAACGGTTCACGTACGGGTCTCCGAGCGCCTGTTCGGTTCCGTCGCGGCAGTATTGCGTAAAATTTTAGATAAGGACAGTGGGAATCTCGTTAATCCATGCACGCGCCTTCCTGATATGTTCGGGCATAGGCTGCGGTTGTCAAGGTGGTGGTAGTTAGTCCCGCCGTTTACCCGCGCTCGGCATCTCGATCCTTCTCTGAACGGATCCGAACGCGATCTTAGTTAGGGACATTTTGAATTGTAGACCATGAGTCTATGGCTCTGGTGCTTGTTAAAGGTCTGAGCTGGTCTTTCCTACGTAAGTATATGGACATTTTGAAATGTAGACTATCTGTCTATGGCTCTGGTGCTTGTTAAAGCTCCGAGCTGGTCTTTCCTGCGTAAGTATCGGGGACGGTTCACGTACGGGTCTCCGAGCGCCTGTTCGGTTCCGTCGCGGCCGTATTGCGTAAAATTTTAGATAAGGACAGTGGGAATCTCGTTAATCCATGCACGCGCCTTCCTGATATGTTCGGGCATAGGCTGCGGTTGTCAAGGTGGTGGTAGTTAGTCCCGCCGTTTACCCGCGCTCGGCATCTCGATCCTTCTCTGAACGGATCCGAACGCGATCTTAGTTAGGGACATTTTGAAATGTAGACCATGAGTCTATGGCTCAGGTGCTTGTTAAAGGTCTGAGCTGGTCTTTCCTGCGTAAGTATATGGACATTTTGAAATGTAGACTATCTGTCTATGGCTCTGGTGCTTGTTAAAGCTCCGAGCTGGTCTTTCCTGCGTAAGTATCGGGGACGGTTCACGTACGGGTCTCCGAGCGCCTGTTCGGTTCCGTCGCGGCCGTATTACGTAAAATTTTAGATAAGGACAGTGGGAATCTCGTTAATCCATGCACGCGCCTTCCTGATATGTTCGGGCATAGGCTGCGGTTGTCAAGGTGGTGGTAGTTAGTCCCGCCGTTTACCCGCGCTCGGCATCTCGATCCTTCTCTGAACGGATCCGAACGCGATCTTAGTTAGGGACATTTTGAAATGTAGACCATGAGTCTATGGCTCTGGTGCTTGTTAAAGGTCTGAGCTGGTCTTTCCTGCGTAAGTATATGGACATTTTGAAATGTAGACTATCTGTCTATGGCTCTGGTGCTTGTTAAAGCTCCGAGCTGGTCTTTCCTGCGTAAGTATCGGGGACGGTTCACGTACGGGTCTCCGAGCGCCTGTTCGGTTCCGTCGCGGCCGTATTGCGTAAAATTTTAGATAAGGACAGTGGGAATCTCGTTAATCCATGCACGCGCCTTCCTGATATGTTCGGGCATAGGCTGCGGTTGTCAAGGTGGTGGTAGTTAGTCCCGCCGTTTACCCGCGCTCGGCATCTCGATCCTTCTCTGAACGGATCCGAACGCGATCTGCTGAGCTGGTCTTTCCTGCGTAAGTATATGGACATTTTGAAATGTAGACTATCTGTCTATGGCTCTGGTGCTTGTTAAAGCTCCGAGCTGGTCTTTCCTGCGTAAGTATCGGGGACGGTTCACGTACGGGTCTCCGAGCGCCTGTTCGGTTCCGTCGCGGCCGTATTGCGTAAAATTTTAGATAAGGACAGTGGGAATCTCGTTAATCCATGCACGCGCCTTCCTGATATGTTCGGGCATAGGCTGCGGTTGTCAAGGTGGTGGTAGTTAGTCCCGCCGTTTACCCGCGCTCGGCATCTCGATCCTTCTCTGAACGGATCCGAACGCGATCTGCTGAGCTGGTCTTTCCTGCGTAAGTATATGGACATTTTGAAATGTAGACTATCTGTCTATGGCTCTGGTGCTTGTTAAAGCTCCGAGCTGGTCTTTCCTGCGTAAGTATCGGGGACGGTTCACGTACGGGTCTCCGAGCGCCTGTTCGGTTCCGTCGCGGCCGTATTGCGTAAAATTTTAGATAAGGACAGTGGGAATCTCGTTAATCCATGCACGCGCCTTCCTGATATGTTCGGGCATAGGCTGCGGTTGTCAAGGTGGTGGTAGTTAGTCCCGCCGTTTACCCGCGCTCGGCATCTCGATCCTTCTCTGAACGGATCCGAACGCGATCTTAGTTAGGGACATTTTGAAATGTAGACCATGAGTCTATGGCTCTGGTGCTTGTTAAAGGTCTGAGCTGGTCTTTCCTGCGTAAGTATATGGACATTTTGAAATGTAGACTATCTGTCTATGGCTCTGGTGCTTGTTAAAGCTCCGAGCTGGTCTTTCCTGCGTAAGTATCGGGGACGGTTCACGTACGGGTCTCCGAGCGCCTGTTCGGTTCCGTCGCGGCCGTATTGCGTAAAATTTTAGATAAGGACAGTGGGAATCTCGTTAATCCATGCACGCGCCTTCCTGATATGTTCGGGCATAGGCTGCGGTTGTCAAGTTGGTGGTAGTTAGTCCCGCCGTTTACCCGCGCTCGGCATCTCGATCCTTCTCTGAACGGATCCGAACGCGATCTGCTGAGCTGGTCTTTCCTGCGTAAGTATATGGACATTTTGAAATGTAGACTATCTGTCTATGGCTCTGGTGCTTGTTAAAGCTCCGAGCTGGTCTTTCCTGCGTAAGTATCGGGAACGGTTCACGTACGGGTCTCCGAGCGCCTGTTCGGTTCCGTCGCGGCAGTATTGCGTAAAATTTTAGATAAGGACAGTGGGAATCTCGTTAATCCATGCACGCGCCTTCCTGATATGTTCGGGCATAGGCTGCGGTTGTCAAGGCGGTGGTAGTTAGTCCCGCCGTTTACCCGCGCTCGGCATCTCGATCCTTCTCTGAACGGATCCGAACGCGATCTGCTGAGCTGGTCTTTCCTGCGTAAGTATATGGACATTTTGAAATGTAGACTATCTGTCTATGGCTCTGGTGCTTGTTAAAGCTCCGAGCTGGTCTTTCCTGCGTAAGTATCGGGGACGGTTCACGTACGGGTCTCCGAGCGCCTGTTCGGTTCCGTCGCGGCAGTATTGCGTAAAATTTTAGATAAGGACAGTGGGAATCTCGTTAATCCATGCACGCGCCTTCCTGATTTGTTCGGGCATAGGCTGCGGTTGTCAAGGCGGTGGTAGTTAGTCCCGCCGTTTACCCGCGAACGATATCTCGATAAGTTAAAATTCAAAATGGTCCAAAGGTTAGGCTACTTTCGTAACTAATCGTATTACAATGCATGACCTTTTTTGATTAATGTGGTTTCTATTTAAAGCAGGTTTTACAGTTTTACCTAATTGTCAGTTTTCTGAATGTCTAAACTATTTTCGTCCAATTTTTTTGATTAATTCATTCCAATCGAAGGTTGTACGTATTATCGGTTGCGACGATACAGAATTCCATGTATCTGTGATTGATGAGCATGTCTTCATGTTCGTTGATCCTTCATTTCATTAGAACCAAATATAGTTGCCATGTGATATCGATTTGGCTCTGAATTCTCGTCATGTCGAATTGGTATTATATGGTCCCTCATAAGTAGGTGCACTTGAAGGTTCGTCAAATTATGCGGGCGTCCTCCCGCTATATTCAGGTATACATCGGAGGTTTTAATGCAGTTGTAACTGGCCTCACCGTTTAACCGCATATGATATACTGAAACGCGGATTTTATTCGCCATCGGACCGAACGGGCTCTAGAAGTACAATGCGGGTAATGATCGAATTCAGATGAATGGAATTAGTCTCCAATTCAATTTCCGCACGGGGCGATGTTTTTTAATTGTTTTTTGATAGTTCATCGCATTAGGTCTGAAAACTGTATATTTAATAGTCTCATAAGGTATAACTTATAAACGTATCTTGTGGTTCGTCTTCGAACTGAACGTACATTTAAGACAATGTTCCGAATTAAAATAGTGAATTTAATTCTGGAAATCGTAAGAAAATGTTTCCAAACATGATAATAGAATACAAAAAGAGTATAGGCTAGGTGCTTATCGGTTAAGATGAATGATATCCTTAAGTTTACACAACGTTCTGTAAAACGAATTTAGCAAAATAAAAGAGATTTACATCCCTTGTATTTGTCTTTATATACATACGCATATTATATGCAATATACTTATGTACGGAAAATGTTCCCAAGAACGAATTTAGACAAATAAAAAGGCGAATAGAAAAGATTGACATCCTCTCTATTCGCCTTTGTTATTTATACAGGCATACATAAATGCATCGTCGATGTATATCAATGCGATATATTTATGTACGGAAAATGTTCCCAAGAACGAATTTAGACAAATAAAAAGGCGAATAGAAAATATTGACATCCTCTCTATTCGCCTTTGTTATTTATACAGGCATACATAAATGCATCGTCGATGTATATCAATGCGATATATTTTTGTACGGAAAATGTTCCCAAGAACGAATTTAGACAAATAAAAAGGCGAATAGAAAAGATTGACATCCTCTCTATTCGCCTTTGTTATTTATACAAGCATACATAAATGTATCATCGATGTATATCAATGCGATATATTTATGTACGGAAAATGTTCCCAAGAACGAATTTAGACAAATAAAAAGGCGAATAGAAAGGATTGACATCCTCTCTATTCGCCTTTGTTATTTATACAAGCATACATAAATGTATCATCGATGTATATCAATGCGATATATTTATGTACGGAAAATGTTCCCAAGAACGAATTTAGACAAATAAAAAGGCGAATAGAAAGGATTGACATCCTCTCTATTCGCCTTTGTTATTTATACATGCATACATAAATGCGTCGTCGATGTATATCAATGCGATATATTTATGTACGGAAAATGTTCCCAAGAACGAATTTAGACAAATAAAAAGGCGAATAGAAAAGATTGACATCCTCTCTATTCGCCTTTGTTATTTATACAGGCATACATAAATGCATCGTCGATGTATATCAATGCGATATATTTATGTACGGAAAATGTTCCCAAGAACGAATTTAGACAAATAAAAAGGCGAATAGAAAAGATTGACATCCTCTCTATTCGCCTTTGTTATTTATATATGCATACATAAATGCGTCGTCGATGTATATCAATGCGATATATTTATGTACGGAAAATGTTCCCAAGAACGAATTTAGACAAATAAAAAGGCGAATAGAAAAGATTGACATCCTCTCTATTCGCCTTTGTTATTTATACAAGCATACATAAATGTATCATCGATGTATATCAATGCGATATATTTATGTACGGAAAATGTTCCCAAGAACGAATTTAGACAAATAAAAAGGCGAATAGAAAGGATTGACATCCTCTCTATTCGCCTTTGTTATTTATACAAGCATACATAAATGTATCATCGATGTATATCAATGCGATATATTTATGTACGGAAAATGTTCCCAAGAACGAATTTAGACAAATAAAAAGGCGAATAGAAAGGATTGACATCCTCTCTATTCGCCTTTGTTATTTATACATGCATACATAAATGCGTCGTCGATGTATATCAATGCGATATATTTATGTACGGAAAATGTTCCCAAGAACGAATTTAGACAAATAAAAAGGCGAATAGAAAGGATTGACATCCTCTCTATTCGCCTTTGTTATTTATACAAGCATACATAAATGTATCATCGATGTATATCAATGCGATATATTTATGTACGGAAAATGTTCCCAAGAACGAATTTAGACAAATAAAAAGGCGAATAGAAAGGATTGACATCCTCTCTATTCGCCTTTGTTATTTATACATGCATACATAAATGCGTCGTCGATGTATATCAATGCGATATATTTATGTACGGAAAATGTTCCCAAGAACGAATTTAGACAAATAAAAAGGCGAATAGAAAAGATTGACATCCTCTCTATTCGCCTTTGTTATTTATACAGGCATACATAAATGCATCGTCGATGTATATCAATGCGATATATTTATGTACGGAAAATGTTCCCAAGAACGAATTTAGACAAATAAAAAGGCGAATAGAAAAGATTGACATCCTCTCTATTCGCCTTTGTTATTTATATATGCA
>NW_027473011.1:67500-70000 GCF_030347505.1 Rhynchophorus ferrugineus | reverse complement strand
TGGTGTTTCTGATTCGTCTCTTGGAAATGGCTAGTGCCCGCTTCTTCTCCTCGCACTGCGCGTCCCACCAGTCATTTCCGTGTTTGATCGTGATAGCCCTCTTTTTTATCCTGTTGCTCATTCCTTTCAGGATCTGTTGGAGTACGATGGCTTGTTCCTCTATCACCCTGGTCTCCACGGTAGGTGTGATATTCATTGGGATATTTGCGAAGCGTTCTCTGATGGAATTCCAATTCGTGTTTCTGAAATCCCATTCAGATTTTTTGGTCTTCCTGGCCTCGTGTTGCCCGTGTATCTCAAATTCAATGTATTTGTGGTCACTCAAGGTTTCTTCGGTTGCATTGATGTTCCAGCCGCTAACCTCGGTGCCCCTGCTCCAGGTAGTGTCCACGTTGCTTCTGCCCCTGCTTGTGCTGAAGGTTGGCCTCGTGTAGTCCCCTTCGGCGAGCTGCAGTCCTTGGCTCACTGCCCAGTTGAGGAGTTCTTCACCTCTTGTGCTGTTTTCAGCACTGCCCCACAGTCCATGTTTGGCGTTGAAATCGCCGGCCAGGATCCATTTTCCGGTATACTCCTCCAGGTACCGGGAGATGTATTCTATGTTGGGTAGATTTGCCCCTCCGGGTTCCTCATAGACGTTGGTGATGACTGCGTCGCCTATATAAACAGAGGTGATGTTCTGGGAAGACATGTTTTCTATCAATGTCGCCTTAATGGTGTCCTTGATCCATGTCTCCGTTTTCGTCCTGGGTCCTTTGCTGTACATCAGCCAACCTTCCCATGCCGTCGTTTTAGGTGTCGGTTCTTGGATAAGGACTATATCGAATCCGCCTTCCGACGCCTTTTTCCTCATCAGCGCTGTTGCACTGACACCTTTCCCAGTGTTGAATTGCAGGGTTTTCAGCATCCGTAGTCTGTTATTCTTCGGTTGTCCTGCCTTTTCCTATTTTGTTGCGGGCAACTATAGTCGGTTGCCTTGTGTTTTAATTCTTCGGTCTTTGTTTTCCCGGCTCTAACGCAGTTAATGCACTTGTGCTCCTCTGTTTTGCAGGAATTGCCCTCGTGTTTTTCCCCACACTTGTAACAGGCCGGTTCTGTCGCCGTGCAATTTCTATGGCTGTGCCCGTAGCGACAGCACCTCATACATATCAAGACACTGGTCGTTTCTTCGACCCGGTATCTTAGCATGTCCACGATGACTGTGCGCTCCTTCATTATCCTGCTGAAGATCTGCGGGGCTACTTCTAGAATCCAGTTCTGCCTCTGGAATTTGCCGGTCCACGGGATATTTTTAATGATTTTGATATGCTTTGCCTCCGGGTGTTCTTCAATCAGCGTTTTTATTTCCTCGTTTTCATTTATTATGTCCTGTATTATTTCCTCGCCCTTTACATTACTGGGAAGACCGATTAACTTAATGCGAGGATTCAGCCTGACGCCTTCTTTAATTTCTGCTGTCTTAACGGTTTGCATTTTCTCCTTAACGGCCTCCTTTTGCTCGGCGGTTTTGCATTCTACTACTACCGATCCGTTTTTAAGGACTCTAATGCCCCTAAATCCCGTCTGCAGTTCCTTTGTTGTTATGTGCTTCTTGAGTTCCATTTTAGTTTCTTCACCAGTTTTGTTGCTGAAGCTGACGATTATTTCGTTTTTTTGTTTATTTTTGTCCGGGGGTGCCCATGCTCTGGTCGTTTCCTTTTTCTTGTTCGGTATAGTTGTTTTGTTTCCAGTTTTTTGTAAGGCTTTGGCATAGCTTAACTTGTTTGCGTTATTCTCGGGGTGTGGTATCTCCGTTTGTTTCTCGGTATGCCGTGTTTTTTCTAGGTTCATGATTTTATCCTCCATCCGTGCCATTTGCTCTCCCATTTTAGTGAACATATTTTCTATGCTGCTATTTTGTTCCTGTTTCTTGGATTTCCGTTCCATGAGGTCCGTTATGTCCTCAATTTTCTGTAGGGTTTGTAGGATGACGGTACGGTCTCCGATACCGTATTGCATCTTTTTAGATGCTTGATGGATTTTCGTCGCTCGTCCCTTTATCACATCCAGGCATAGTTTAATAGATTCTTTTAGTCCGGCGATGTCCCTTCCGATTAATATGCTCATTGTGAGTCCCGCCAGTTCATCTTCCTTCAAGTCTAGATCATTCTCTCCAGCGTTAGCTTCGACACCTTCATTAACTTCTTTTTCGGTAACTTCCAGTGGCTCGGTGTCAGTTGTCTTTTTTCTTGCTTGTCGTTTCTCCATTTTATTGCAGTAGTATTAGTTCCTTATTAAAAAGGCATATTAATGGGGCTGTGCCCCGATGGGAGATAGCGTTAAAGACCCTATTTATTGTTATTATTGAATTGTGTCACGTATCAGTCAATTATGGCGAGTGCGCTCGGATGATCACTTTGAAAAAATGGCGACCGCCCCTGGCTGCTGGCTTATTTCTTGAGACCGCTGCTAGATGGCGCAAGTGCTACCGATTTTTGAAAAATTGGTGACTGCGCTGTGGAGG